>NC_138539.1:56774304-57071214 GCF_964234715.1 Podarcis melisellensis
ATCCCCCATCCTCTGCAAAACAACAAGAATTTTGTGGATTTTTTCAATCCTTCCCTAAATAATATATGGTGAAATGTCCACCCCTCTTTCACCACCCATGCATTTTGATTACATCTGTGAATCACATTCAAATATTATTTTATTATCATCATTGATGGAAGCAGTGGGCTTGGCCCCTACTTCTTCCTCTTTATAGTCTACTGCTCCCTTTCCTTCATTCGTTTGAACTCATAAGAGTCTTATCGTTTTGTTTAATGCTGAGTCAGCCAAACTTTCTCGGAAGAGAGCTTTCTGAGGAAAAACAATTGGAAAATTTAATATCTTTCTCCTCACCCCCATGAGAACATTTGGCAAAACATTTCGCAACCCACAAAACAGCATTGAAGGTTTTTGAGAGGCCAAAGGTTTTTGGCACAGCCCTAGGTAGGGGATGTCCTAGGTAGGGGGTGTCCTTTAGTAGTGATTACTTTTAAATCTAAGTTCAAGGAGAGAAAAGCAATGCTGGTGGGGTGAGGTGTGGGGAGAAGATGGGGCTTCAGAAGCAAGTGAGAGTTCACCACCATATTCTGCATTTTGAAAACTCCCCACCCTCCATTTTATAGGAATTCTATAAAAATTCTTAACATGTGTCTGCAATCTCATATTTCTCTAACACACAACTCTTGTTGTTTCACTCCACTTAGTTATCGAACTGAAGAATCTGCAAAGCAAGTTTTGAAAAAAGCTTTACAGATCAGCATGAAAGGAGGAGGGGGGAATGCAGGCATCCACAGAGAGAAATGTTTTCAACGCTGGGGTTTTAAACAACTGTGTGGTGGCTTTTTTTTTTATTTCTCCAGTCAATAACGTCCTGTATTTTAAGCATGGAAAATGAAATTCCTGAATAATAAATCTTGGTCATTCAGAAGCAGAAAAATAGTTCACGACTGCCATTTGAAAGTGCAGCTGAAGCCAAGCAAGACTGTTGCATTCCATTTATACTTGTACATTAGCTTTGATAGAAGTTTGTCTCCTTAGAATCTCAGAGAGCCAATATACAGAAAAAACCACCAGGAGTGAGACCGTAGACAGTCCTTTAAAGAAAGTGTTTTTGCAAACAACCCTGTGGCAATATTGGTCCTTCAGAGGTACAGCTATCAGAGTAGGGGGGGGGGGAGTTTCTGAATTGTTTTGAAAATTTAACACGCGAAAATCCTTAGTGGCAAGTGATGCAGTACATTACCACAAGGTGAAATAGTGATTCTTGTACCTTTGAAGGTGTACAACTTGCTCACAGATGTGAAAGCCCAGGAAAAACCAACAGAAAAAAATATTTTTTTTAAAGTAGTCCTCCACATCCCCCCCTTTTTTCTTGGCATCTATAGACTTTCCGGCATCTTTCTAGCAGTACTTGGTCATGCCAGAAACTCATGTCACCTGGGAAGAGACCATGCTGCTCACCACAGCAGCATGAGAAGAAGGAGGCATGTCCTGGGCTTCTCCCACATAGCCTCAGACTTCAAACATTACTGAGCAGCACAGGAAGGGGCTCGCATGCTGGAAGGCAATGTCAGAAGAGACACTTGGGAATGGGGGTGGTGGACTGCATCCTACTCCATATGCAGCTATTGAAAGAGGCAAGGCCTGGTCTAGATGAAAGCAGTGGCAAAACCTCAACTAGGAACCCTACATGCACTCCAGTCATTAAGCATTTGCTAGCATCATGATGAAAAGACTATCTCCACATGTTGTCTGCACCATTTATTCCAAGGATAGCGTTAGCGGGTGGTTAATTCAAAAGTATTTACTACATTTCCTGTGTTAAGTTTCTAATTTTAGCAGGGAGGGGTTTTTTGTTTTTGTTTTAAAGAAAACACCAAAGGCACTGCATGACTACTTCTGCAGATAATTCCCGCAGCAGCAGCACATAACACAAAAAACTTTTCCTAACCTAGTGCTTTGCCAGATGTTTGGGGTTGTGCTGGCTCAAGCTGGTAGTCCAAGGATGTGGCATGAACTAGGGTGGGGGGAGGCTGATCAAACATGCTCCCATATCTCACAGGAGCAGCTGAGAGGGAGCAATTTCAATGAATTAAGTATAAGTAATTATAGCTTCGATCTTTTGTTCATGAGGCTGGCTGGCAGGCTGGCTGAATTATTCCCATTGCTACTTTGCAAACTACAGAGGCACATTATATTTCAACATATGGAAGGATTTATTCCTTCAAAACTGGTGGCTGGGGGATGACGGCAGTGGCATTGCGTGGCTTGCCAGTGCCCGGGGCCGTGCAGGGCTTGGTGGGTGGGACAGAAACGGATGGAATATGCATGCACATTAAACTGCCTAATGGCATCTGTGTCCTGTGTCACCCAGGAGTTCATGGCCACAGAGATAGGAAAAGAAGTTCCAAAGTCTGGAGGTGTCACTTCCTGGTTTGCATGGAGAAGCTGTTTCCAATGGAGCCCAGTGAAAGCTGTATTGAGGCAGCACTCAGTGTTGAGATTTTGCACCCCAACAATTCTGCGCCTGGGGCAACCACTCCTGTGCTCCCCCCAGCTATGCCACTGTAAGACACTGATAGCCTTCAAAGAAATACACTCCCCTAAGCAGAAGCTTCCTGGGCTCAATGAGGTTGTCAATTAAGAGTGGCTCAATTGGGACGCGGGTGACACTGTGGTCTAAACCACGGAGCATAGGGCTTGCCGATCAGAAAGTCAGTGGTTCGAATCCCTGCAACGGAGTGAGCTCCCATTGCTCAGTCCCAGCTCCTGCCAACCTAGCAGTTTGAAAGCACACCAAAAAGTGCAAGTAGTTAAATAGGTACCGCTCCAGCGGGAAGGTAAACGGCATTTCCGTGCGCTGCTCTGGTTCGCCAGAAGTGGCTTAGTCCTGCTGGCCACATGACCCGGAAGCTGTACTCCGCCTCCCTCGGCCAGTAAAGCGAGATGAGCGCCACAACCCCAGAGTTGTTTGCGACTGGACTTAACTGTCAGGGGTCCTTCACCTTTACCAATAGTTTATACTATTGCCTTCATTAAGGTAACAGCCCGAAGTATATATGCTAAAAGAGAAAAACAGCCACAACATGTACGATAGTCTGTGTTGCCAGATCTTAAAAGGGATTTTACAATTTCTCTTTTCATCACCGTTAACTGTGCTGCCCATAAAAGGCATCTATCTTGGTCAGCTCAGCTCTGGCAAATCTCATGATGCTGAATAATCCTGTTGGCCATGAATACCACATAATTCGGATTCAAACATGCAGAACAAAGAGCACACAGGGCAGCCCAGAAGTGGCTGTGGGGTTTATAATTATCTGCTTGTAAGGTTGCTGTAGAACTAGGCTTGTCACCACTTCCTTTTTTATAACTAATACACAAGATTAAGCAGGTAAAGCTTTCCCAAAAACTTTACCACCATGCCAGAAAAAGTTTTCACCTGCACCATGTCTGGGTCAGGTGTTGTTAGAGCAGGGCTTCCTGAACTTGGGTCTCCAGCTGTTTTTGGACTACATCTCCCACCATCCCTAGATAGCAGGACCAGCAATCAGGGATGATGGGAATTGTAGTCCAAAAACAGCCAGAAAGAGACCCCAAATTGGAAAACCCTGTGTTAGACATTGGAGTGAGAACAGAACACAAAGGGGGGCTTGGTAACCACTCCATGTGATATGACAGTTCCCTACAGACAGCTTCCTTTCAATTGCCTTTTTACACAGCACACAGCTGGAGGGGGTGGGGGTAACCTCACAAACAAGTGATCTTGCCTCCCTGCACTGGGAAGGTGTTTTATTAACAGCCGCCAAGTCTAGATCCAAGCTTGCTTTGTAATTAGCATACCAAGGTGACCAGAAAAATTATACATTATAGAAATCTCAGGTTTCATAACACAGAGAAGCCAGGATCAAAGAAGAGGAACAAGGTCTCACACATGTTCAAGGGGACATCTCACTTTCTTCTCTTGACCTATGCAACATAAGGAAGACCTTTGTGGAAGACCTCTGCAATACCATCCTATCTGTGTTTATTTGGGGTTTTTTTTTGAGATGGGAGGTTGTCAAGCAACTGCTATTAAGAAAAGTGTACCTGAAGCGTCTACTGGGCATGTGCTTTTGGGATCTCAGCTAGAAGGAATAAGCAGCAAGATTTGTGCATTCAATTATTTTATCAATCTTTCTTTTAGGTTAACATAGATCAGGAAGTAAAGACGTGTGTTCAGAAGAAGAAAAGTTTCCCACATTGCTATCCCAATTATGAGGTCATAAATTTCTCATGCAGCAGACACCTCTCTCTATAGGAAAAGTTTTTGATCCAACTGATATTAAATTACAGACTTACAAGAGCAAAACATCCCTAACAGTCTTGTCTAGAGAACAAGGATATTAGCTGATGGCCTAGTCCTTAAAACCACTTCTCCGAAAAGCAATTGGGAAATATCTATTTCAGCTGAGGAAAATTAAGTCAACAGAATTAGCGCTTGCCTTTTATTGACTGTTTGGTGTTCAATTATGCAAGCATTCCCTTAAAATTGGTCATCCGGATTTCTCCTCCAGGCTACTGTGAAAAACAAAGCACCTGTACACTATTATCAATGCTTGAAATAGACAACTAGGAGAAGCTAATGAAACCGACTGTAAACTGGTGTGCTGGTTGCCAGAACACATTGCTGAATCACCCTCTCTCTGTATGTGTGTGCATGTATATGAGTGTGTGTCTATATCTATATTTAAATACCCACACCCAGGTTGCCTGACCAATACAGTACTTCTGGATTCTCCCAGCACACTGTGGATATCCACTTTGTATGGCATGTCAATAATGCAGCCCCCACACTACCAAGGGCTTTACTTCTTCCAGATTCAAAACTGGCTCCCACTGGACATCTAAGGACACTTTCAGACTGATCTGAACAACAGGAACAGGAAACATTCTTTCAACACTGCCAATCCCAGCAGTGCAAACATGTCGGGTTCCTCACCCCACGCTCTCCTCTGATGAGCTGACAAGTGTGAGAACAGCCAGAGAGTCCACACCCAGCTTGTATCCTATAGTGAGCATGGAAAGGACTGGGGAAAACATTTTCATAGAAATACTTCCTTTGCTCAGTTTGGTACTGCAGTTCTCTCTTTTTTAAAGAAGGTACCAGCAGAAGATGCTGCCAGAAAACATCCCTCATCCATAACACCACTGGTTGAACACAAGAAGTATCAGTTTGCACTTAAAACATTGCTCTTTGTTTGCAGGTAATCATTAGTTACCATTAGTAGCCTGAAGCCATCTGCTGTGGCTTTGCCTAAAGAGCAAAGTTATCTTGGCCTGGCCGGTACCTGGGACAGGATCCACCTAGGGACTATTCCAAGCTGTGACAGGTCAAGAAATCCATAAATGGGATAAGAAAGAGGATGTGAAAAACAGCTTGCAGCACCCAATGTAGTCTAAAACTTACTTTTAGCAGCTTCTGCAGAGATTCTAGTATTTGCATCGATTTAGGACTGTTTAAGCGCTCATTGTGCTGAAAGACTGACAATTGTTTTTGGGATAAACTAGCTGGCCAACATGAGTTTGACCAAACTGCGGGAGGCAGTGGAAGACAGGAGTGCCTGGCGTGCTCTGGTCCATGGGGTCACGAAGAGTCAGACATGAGTAAACGACTAAACAACAACAACAAGCTGGCAACAAAGGGTGGATGGAGGAGAGAAGGAAAAAGGGAGGAAAAGAGAAGCATCTGAAACAAGTGGAGCGGTTTTTGTACATTGGCCTTGGAAGGTAGATGATGGGTGCTGCGCATTTCAGCGATCAGACTTCTTAGCTTGCACTTGTCTGCCTACCAGCCAGTGATCTGACAGAGCCTCCCTATCGTCACTGAAAAATCTCCTTGTGATAATCTAGAAAAAGAGGCAGTGGCGTAGCGTGGGGGGTGCAGGGGGGGGCAGCCGCACCAGGTGCAACATCTGGGGGTTAGGGTTAGGGGGCGCAAATCCATGGGTTAGGGGGCGCAAATCCACGGGTTAGGGGGTGCAAATTACTTGCCTTGCCCCGGGTGCTGACAACCCACGCTACGCCACTGAAAAGAGGAATGACCTGCATCACAGCCTGCCTAGGTGGAAGCAAATCAGAAGCAAAGGTGTACAGAGACCCAGGTTTTTTCTACCCTTAGCAGAGGCCAAAGGAGGATGGCTCACTTATTCCCTGTATTATTTGCACGCCTCCTGCTCTTATTCCCAAGGCTCATGGCTGATTTTTACATTTCATTCTTTACTATCATAGTGAGGCAAAGCATCATTCCCATTTTGCAGGGGGAAAGTGAGGGGACAAAGACTTAAGGGTATAGGATGGGTCCAAGGCCACCCAAACTAGCTCAAGAGGGATTGAAACCCAGGCCCAAGTGCCACATTATATTTGCTTCTCCACCTGTGTGGGAAAAACAAAACAAAACTAAAAATGCTTCCCTTTTGAATTAGCAGCACTGATGGCTCAGCATGCTTAGCAGAAAGAAGCCTAGAGCAGAACAGCTGTGCCCTTGATGTTTAAGAGAGAGGGATACTAGTCCAAGATGGCAATCTAGCCACAACCTGTTCAACCAGAGTGCCAAAAATGACGACGACAAGGTGGTGATGTGCATTGCAGAGAAACACCCATTTGCTGTGCAATCCTGGAGTCCTCTAGCCCCAGACACAAAGAGCAAACTGCCTATTGCAGGCCTGTGCAAAGTACCTGCCCTTCAACACACACACACACCCCAAACGCCAAAGTTTAATAGGTTCTGTATTCGAAGCTGCAATGTTGGGACACTGCAGCTGTAATATTATAATGGCTTGTAAGGGAATAGGAAAGTGGAACAGAGGAAGATACATTTTATTTTCCCCCAACTAAGCAGATTTAATATTGGCAATGGATTATTTTTAAGTATAACATTCCGCCTCCTCCAAAACATGATTATCAAACCCAGGAGTGTTTATACTCTGGGCTCTACAACAATGAAGATACTTTCTCCAACCACTCCCTTTCTGCATTTTTTTTTTTTAAATGGGGTCATTGTAACAATCCATGTCAGGTCATCTGGTTCTAAACTTGCCAGTCCCCTATCTAAGATGTAACAACCCCTTTTATTTTATTTTATTTGTTTTATTATTTTATTTTATTTACAAAGGAGAATTGATACATAAACACAGGTAAATTTGAACTGGTGCTGGCACAGGAAAATTATATATAATTCCTTCTGATTCAAGGTTTGCTTATAAATTCAAAGCTAAGAGCCCATTTGCCAACACAGACACATACCTGTATTAGTCACTTGTGACTAAGGTACAGAATCCAGGATAATGGTACCCAATCCAGCACCCCATGTATCATCATATAATAAAACTGCAATGGTTTTGGACCAATACAAACCTTTGCACACTCCAGTTGCAAAAAGTCTGACTACCCTACATCAAAACCAATCTGTATGAGAAAAGATTGACATCATCATCATCATCATCATTTTATTTGTATGCTGCCTTTCCACAGTTAAAACAATGCTCAAGGCGGCTTACAATATGAAAAGATTTAAAGGAAAAGGGATCCCTGACCATTAGGTCCAGTCGTGGCCGACTCTGGGGTTGTGGCGCTCACCTCGCTTTATTGGCCGAGGGCGCTGGCGTACAGCTTCCAGGTCATGTGGCCAGCATGACTAAGCCGCTTCTGGCGAACCAGAGCAGTGCACGGAAACGCAGTTTACCTTCCCGCCGGAGTGGTACCTATTTATCTACTTGCACTTTGATGTGCTTTTGAACTGCTAGGTTGGCAAGAGCAGGGACCGAGCAAAGGGAACTCACCCCGTCACGGGGATTTGAACTGCCGACCTTCTGATCAGCAAGTCCTAGGCTCTGTATTTTAACCCACAGCGCCACCCGCGTCCCATATGAAAAGATTTACAGAATTACAAATATAGCAAAGTAGTCGTAAAAATAAATAAAATACATTAAAAGCTACATAACCAAACTGAACAATTTCCACATAAAGATACAAAAAGCTAACATCAGTAACAACAGCAAAAACTTCCAATGAAACTTCTCCCCAAACACCCCAGTCCTTGCTGGGCGGCAGCAGCAGCAGCAGCAGTCCTTATGAGGCCTGTCAGGCCCCTCGCTGCACGATGCCAGTCTCGCAACACCTGATCATTTGTGAGAAGCTCCCCAGAATGATTTGTCTTGTTTGTTATTCCTGCTATTTCTACACTATTCTGTTTTAAGAGTTTATTCTCCATTGTGCTGCTTCATTTTTCTTACTACATTAGTTATTTCAAGGCTGCCTGCCTTTGGCTCTGTTTCAAAGTCACTTGCTTCTTAAGCAAGCTTTGGACACACACCAGCTTAAATATGCTTCAGCAATCCTGTTTCAAACTGCTAACATGCTTTAAGCTGCAATCCTATATGGCTGGTGTGGCGATCACACAAGGTCCCTGGACGTTTCACCGTCTATTGATCCCTGTGCCACCACTTTATTTCTCGCTGCCACCACCCAGGCCCTACCTGGGACAATACTGAGTCCAGTCAGGGTTAAAGTGGAACATAAACTTCTGTTTATTTATTGCAGTTTAACAAGCGTGTGGTTTCATACAATTACAATCATGGGATGCCTATCCAGACCTATAACTTCCGCTACCTGCTCTCACTCACTAAACCACTACTCAGATATTTACTTGTCTTCCTAGCTCCTAACTGTTCCTGACTCAGCTTATTTCTCTACACTAACTTAACCTACCCACAGACTCTATCCCAATTCACTCCCACTCCACCCAACTCCCAGCGAACTCCCCCTCTTCGCCCCTCCCAGAGCTGGTTTTATAGTCCTTCTGACTCCACCCCTCGGGTTCTGATTGGGTAACCTGTTTAACTATTTCACCTCCAGCACTCTCATATGTTAACGTCACTGCTGGGAGTATGGCCTATTGAACTCGGTGCCCTTTATTTCTCAGTAAATATATATATATATAGGATTGCCCTGTTACTTAATAAATTTTAAGAACAGATAAATTAGGCAATCAAACCATGCTTAGTAGGGACTGCTAATGCAGAAGAGGGCAAAACAGAGCCTCCATATATGGTTCTTTCCTCTGGTAGAAAAGAGACACCTGTTAAAAATAAAAGAGTCCTAGAATACATTTTGCTTCCAAATATTATGGCTGCAGGGGGAAGCTGGAGTACTGGCAGGCTTGAATTCCCAGCCCCATCTCTGATGAGCTGATGCACAGTGAAAGAAGCAAAACAAATCTCGTTGGCTGGGCATCCAACCTTCTTTGATCTTCAGCCATTATTTCAGATTTCTTAAGGGCCAACTTACATTTTCTACATATAAAGGAAGGAATTTCCAAACAGTAATACACGAGCAGCATCTCTAACAACAGCTTGCTGCTTGTCATATTAATGAAAGGAATATGCAAATTATTTTGAGTGCATGCTATTAAAATATGCTGATGCACTGCAGTCTTTTCTGCCTCGTTGCGATATATTTCTGCTATTTCCATAACAACAACTTGCCCACCCCACTCAAATATCCAGCTTGAGGAGCCAATACAAACAGGATTCTACTCTCCACAGGGGTTTTCAAAATCTAAAAATCAGTAAGAAAAAATGAGGAGTTTATGTTTTCAGCAGATGGGTGATCATTTAATCTTACCTTGCTTTTGTATAAAAATCCTAAGCAGCGGATTTGCACTTGTAACAGCCTTGAAGAAGTTGTCGTCGTTATTAATAGGAAGAAGATCTCCATGTATATCGGCATAACCAATCATCACCTCCATGTTGGATATGTGGTGGATGTGAAGAATCAGTTTGTAGAAGTCTTCAAATTTCCCTGGTTTGAAACGATCCAGGGAAAACCTTCGAAATTCTGCACCAAACTAGAATCAAGGGGGAAAGAGCAGATGAATGGGTGTCAGGGTTTTTAAGGTGACAGACACTTTCAAATTTCACATCTGCTGTTCTTATTCTAAAGTAGCTTATGTGCTCTTCAAACTGCAACCTTATAATTGTACAGGATATTAAGATGATGGAAGAGGCCAGTTGTTTTTTAAATTTAATTCAAACACTGTACTAGACCGTGCTTTGCACTAGCTATAGCTTAGAATCCAAACCATGGTTTGAACTTCTAAAGCACTATTCTTTCTGCACTTCTAATGTCCTTGCGACAGCAAATTTCTCAAGGCAGACGGATGGTTGTAACTATGGTTTGTCAATTCAAAACATCCCACCAAAGCAGTTAAAACAAATTTGCTTATTCTCTCCTTCCTCCTGTCAGAAGCAGACATCCCTGTCAGTGCTCCTTTGCCTACAGTTGCTTTGAACATGTCAACCAAAATGCAATGCTTCTGTTTTCTCCTGCTACTTACTATACCTCATGATTTCAGCAAATTGCTCTTGAAAGGTTTCCCAGGAGTTCATTTTAAATTGATTCTTTTTTCACTTCCCTAATTTGACCAGCAATTGGGAAATCCAGAGGCCCACTCTGCAAGATCAGTTCCTGCCAGGTTTTTGAGGGACATAAGAACGCTGGTTCTCCATTTACTGATGAAAACAGAATCCCCAATGACATAGATTTTTGATGTTGAAGAGGCCTTGGACTCCCAAGACTGTTGGTGATTATAACAGTACTCTGCAAGCCTACAAAGCCCACACCATATTCCCCTCTGTGAAGACTGCCTGTGCAAGAGAGTTCCTTGCAATGGAACTTGCTCACATAAAAAAGCCTCAGGAGCTTTAAAGCAACATGCAGGGATCCTTGAAATCCCTGAGCAGTGCTTTGAAGTCCTGACACTGGGACTTCAAAGCACCCAGTTATCTTATATCATTGTGACACCAGATAATTGATGGGTGGGCAGCTTCACTCACCTGTCAGGTTTGGACTGTGGCGCCAGGGCCTGAAAAATATCTGGTTCATGGACCCAAAAGGCTCCCCACCTGTGGGCGTACATCCTTCCAAATATGTTGGAAGTCAGTTCCACTGAAGTCACTAGGTGACATTTGAGACAGTTTCCCTGAATGATAGTCATGCAAACAATGCAGATGTGGAACACACTAGGTTAATTTAATGAGGGGGAAATTGGGTGGAATCAAATTGTTCTTAACAAACACTAATTTCAATTCAGGCATTTTAATATTCATGTAGCCCTAAGAGACTTGGAAGAAAGTCTACAAAGATAATTTCCATGTTCATTGCCTTGGCTATATTTGAAACTGTTAACTGGGATGCGGATAAGCACCCTCAGCTCATTGCAAAAGGAAGCTTCTACATGGAAATTAGGAGATGTCAAGCACCAGCAAGCTGCTACTCAAGTGAACAAGTAATTCATGGAGTCAGAGCTGGAGAAGTACCGTATTTTTCCATGTATAAGACTAGATTTTTTTCATAAAAAATAATGTCAAAAATTAGGGGGCGTCTTATACACGGATAGTGCCAAGGGTGGACTGGCGATTGGTTGTTGCCGCAAAAATAGAGGGCGTCTTATACATGGGGGCGTCTTATAGATGGAAAAATACGATATATTAGTCTTTAGCTGTCAAGGGCTCTGATTTTAAGAACCACTAAGAACCACTAAGAAAGAAGTCAGTAAAAGGGGAAAGATTTGATGAAATATTGCCAATCCGAACACTGCAGATAAATCTTCCCACAGCCATGCATGCAGAAGGGTTGTGTATGGTGCAAACAGCAGTGTCAAAGGGGGGTGGGGGGAATCCAACAACGACTATTTTGTTGTTTCTTTCTTGTAAACTGCCTTGTGTATGATAATATAGAAATGAGCTATACAAATTAAAAGTGAAATGAAATGAGTTTAGAGGCGGACCCCAGTGAACAGACTTGTTTGTTTGTTTGTTTGTTTGTTTGTTTAATATACTGTCCTATGCCTGGAGGTCTCAGGGCGGTTCACAGAACAAAATCAAAATATAAAACCACAAAATATATAATCAAAATAAAAACAACCCAATAACCCCTTTGTAACGATTCTCCTTTGTAACATTTATACAGTACAGTATATTAAGTACAGTAATTAATAATTTGTCCTTTGACTTTTGCATCTCTTGTCGTTAGAAGCAACTCATCTCACATAAAATCACAATCTTGCAACATGTGTCCAAATGTGAGAAATGAAAGCTTTTTTTTAAAAAATACAACTCTTCCTATCTGAAGAGTTTTAGGAAAATGTTTTTGTTTTTTTAAAAGAGTTCTGTGAAGCCTGGAAAGCTTGCTTACCATTACAATGAAACTTGGTTAAATAAATAAATAAATAAAGCAATACAAGTCTCATTCTTTTGGGCAGACACAATTGTAACCCTTCATAAGAACCTAGAAATTAAGAAGTCAGGTCAACCGATGGAGTAAATATTTAGAGGTTTGCATCCAAACACTCATGTGGAGGCAGAGACGTAGCTAGGTGAACCTTGCGCCCCTGGCAGAACCGGCCAGATTGCGTCCCCCTAGCCACAGACAAATTAGCTCTTCTTTCTGCCTCTCCTCCAACGCGCCCCCCTTCCACCCATTCAATCCACCCTCTATTTAAAACCATTTCCTATGAGACATTAATCAATATTTACATTTACGGACATATTTTTAGCCGATTTTGCGCCCCTCCCCATTGCCTGCCCCCCTGGCAGAGAGCCCACTTCACCCCCCCAGCTATGGCCCTGTGTGGAGGTCACCAAGCCCCCCTCCCACTTTACAAAGTCTGACGCAGAGACTAGCAGAACCAAAGCAGAAATGACCAATTTGGCTTGAAGGGTTTTCATAAAGGCTGCAAGCTAAAAATAAAAAGCATGCGAGAACACAGTGGCCTGTTAAGTTAACCACCCCTCTTCAGGCTGCATACTTTTGGATCCCAACTGTTTCATTTTTCATTTTTTTATTTTAAAAAGGTTATTTCCATTCCCCTCTTGCCTAATTAAAGGCTGGTGAGCAGCAATGATATATTACTAAGCAGGGCACTGGGTAGTAGAAGAAATAGGATACCTCATAGTTGGTATTGATCTCTAAAGGCCTTTTCCAGACTAGTCTCCTCAACTGCTTTGAACCTTCCTATCACTAGAGTGCTAAATGGCTTTTAGAAGGGTGTTCTGTTGCCTATCACCCAGGCTACACTAAGACAGCAGCCAGAACAATCCTTCATTATGGGAACCTAATCTACTTATTAGAGCAGTTTTTGAACAATGAAGTACAGTAATCTACTTTGGCCTACTTGCCTAACGCAAACATCTCGGCTGACATCGCAAAGCTAAAAGCAAGGGAAGGAAGGGCAATACGGGGTTGACGGTAATTTAGGCTGACAGTGCTGTGAGAACGGTGACTAACAAAATAGTATTACACATGCTTGCTCTTCAAACAATGACCCCTCGTTCTAAGAATCTCCCTCAATATTAGTCACCGTCTGGTCGATTTGCAGATACAAGCAGCAAAAGACGTCTAAGGAACCAACCTGTCCTAGCACAACAGGGAATCTCAGCTATTCCCATATTAAAATCAATGTCAGGGACCATACAAAGGGTAGAGAAGGTATGAAGGAAAATTCTCTGTTTCATGTAATATGAATGCCAGTTGTCGAATAGTTTGGATGGTTTTGATACAACAATCTGCATGTGCAAATGATGCTAATTATTTTAACTTTTAAAAAAAGGATTTACAGAGAAAATAAAACTTGGGCACAAGACGTAATCTTAGAAAACTGATTAGAAGGTCAGAAAGAACCAGGTTGGGAAATGCTACAGCTCCAAAATTTAAGGAGGGTGTGTGTGATTTAAAATGCCTTCCAAAATTACAAGCTACTAAATCTGTTAAACATTGTCTCAAAAATCGTGTTCAAGCTTCTTTCTGAATAAGCTCAAATATTGGGCTGAATTCAGCATTAGAAATTAGCCAGGCAGAAGGCACAATTTGCAACTGGCGTGGGTCCAATTGCGACCACGCGGAGATCACATAATGCCAGGTTGGCGACTGAGGAAAGCAAAATGTCACTTAGAGAAGAATCTGAAATATTTCCCTTGAAGCTTGAATTTGTTTTATTCCTGATTGTTTTCTGTGATGTTTTAATGTGTTGTAAACCGCTTTGAGATTTGTTCTTTAAAATATAAAATGGTATAAAAATGAAATAAATAACAACAGATTTCACTGGAAAAAGGTACGTGTGTGTGTGTGTGTGTGTGTGTGTGTGTGTGTGTAAAAAATTTATACCCTGCCCATTTGGCTGGGTTTTCCCAGCCACTCTGTGAGGCTCCCAACAGAATATTAAAAACACGGTAAAACATCAAACATTAAAAGCTTCCCTAAACATTCCATCGTGGTGACCATAACTTAGGTTTAAGTTGCCATTTGGTGATTAACTTATATATCTGAGTTTCTAACACTAGGGCTGAAGAAATATTCTCTCAAAAGAACAGGCAGGCTTTAGGCAAGGGGCTTCTTATTTAGTCATTTAATTGGCAAATATACCAAAGAACCCGAGTAGCTTTATGCAGCCTTCATGGAGTTCATGACAGCCTTTGACAGAATGGACCAAAAATAGATTTATGGTTTAAACTGTGAAACACAAGCTCTTCATGGATCCAGCAATGGGTTTACTAGAGATATCTAGTTGACCACTGTGGGAAATAGGGAGCTCTATTAAAAGAGCCGTCGATCTGCTTCAACGGGGCTCTTAGGTATCTGAAAGCACAGGGGGGATAGTCCAGCTTCCTAGAAATTTTTTTCCAGTTAGTGTGTGTGCAACCCAGATATTTGATGGACCTATTCCTATTATATTAGTGGCACACTCAAAAATACAACATGCAGAACATTTTCTAGCAGCACACATGTTATAATGAAGCACCCATATTTACTCTGGCAGATGATATACTTTTGTCATCATGAAGAGAAGGTGGTTTACGATGACTCCTCAGAAATTATGACATGGCCTGCCAAGAGGAACAGTGAAATGCCAATTATACTAAACTACCGAGTTATTTCTGGAGCTCATGCTATGTACCACAAATGGTTGTGCAATGGTCAGGAGCGAGGGCAAGTTAGAAGCTACAATTTTCTTAGTAACTGGTTTTCAGAAACAGGGTACCGTATTTTTCGCCCTATAGGACGCACTTTTCCCCCTCCAAAAATGAAGGGGAAATGTGTATGCGTCCTATGGAGCGAATGCAGGCTTTCGCTGAAGCCTGGAGAGCGAGAGGCATTGGTGCGCACCAACCCCTCTCGCTCTCCAGGCTTCAGGAAGCTATCCGCAAGCCTACCGCGCCCGGCGGGAGGTCCCGCCGGGCGCGTGAGGCTTGGGGCAGCAGCCTGCATCCCAAAGCACGGGGTGCCCTCCGGAGGACGCCCCATGCTTCGGGAAGGTATCCGCAAGCCTTGCGCGCCGGGCGGGAGGTCCCGCCGGGCTCGCAAGGCTTGCAGGCAGCAACTAGGTGCGTCTTATGGGGTGGTGCGTCCTATGCTGCGAAAAATACGGTACTTTGAATACTCCTCTAACTGCAGCAAAAGGTGAACATTTCCAAATCTTTTACAGTGGTACCTCAGGTTAAGTACTTAATTCGTTCCGGAGGTCCGTACTTAACCTGAAACTGTTCTTAACCTGAAGCACCACTTTAGCTAATGGGGCCTCCTACTGCTGCCGCGCTGCTGGAGCACAATTTCTGTTCTCATCCTGAAGCAAAGTTCTTAACCTGAAGCACTATTTCTGCGTTAGCGGAGTCTGTAACCTGAAGCGTATGTAACTGAAGTGTATGTAACGCGAGGTACCACGGTATGAGCAATTGTGGGTTTTTTATAATAATAAAAAAATAGATTTTGAAAGGTGAAAATTGAATTTCATTTGTTCTGAAGATCCCTGCTGGAGTTGCCTTCAAGAACCCTGGCAGCATATATGAGCGCTGAAGTTGTGTGTTTATGTCAATAAAGCCCATATTCTCACAGCTGTTTTCAATATTATTTCAAGTTATCTAAAGAAGTACTGCATTTTTCATGAGAATAAAATGCACTCGCTTGACATGGACCCACAAAACCCAAAGAGCTGGTGCCATTAGTAGTCACCAAAATTAACTGTGGGAGAAGCCTGCCAGAAGTTAGTGGGACTGATCCAGGATTCACTACAGTCAATACTTGCTTGATTTTAACTATATAACACATATTGGGAGAAATTACTTCCATGCGTCAACATGAAGCTCTCTGCATAAGGCCTTTTTAGCATTAGAAGACTGTAAAATATGCCATCTCAGAATTCCAACAGAGAAGTGTTGGCACATCTAGAAGGCACTGCAGTAGAATTTTTTACAACGTTATGTATTGTACTGCAAGATTTATGCTGAAGCAAGGGAGACGCTTGTTTTGAATTTGTTAACAGATCTATCTAAACTTGCTGCCAAATCAAGTGAGAATGACTGAGTAGCAAGATTTGTAGAAACACAAACTGAGAATGAAGCAGGATGCTAGCTAAGCTGATGAACATGGAGGAGAGATTTCCACAAACAAGGTGTGATGTCTGACAAAACCCTCCTGACAACAGAGAGGTGAAATAACCCCACACTGCTCCCGACACATCTGCTCATCATGCTACTACAGCAGTAGTAACCAACATTTCTGGAAAGAGCCCTACAAGTAAAGCCCAATGTATGAGGCATGACCTACAGTACACAAATGCCACCTCATACATTTAACCTCTGAGAGAACCGTCTTCCCCATGACACTGGTTGAAGTGTCTTCACTTATTAACACTTCCTAGTTGGTTGCCATTACAGTGGTACCTCGGGTTACATACGCTTCAGGTTACAGACTCCGCTAACCCAGAAATAGTACCTCGGGTTAAGAACTTTGCTTCAGATGAGAACAGAAATCATGCTCTGGCGGCGCAGCAGCAGCAGCAGGAGGCCCCATTAGCTAAAGTGGTGCTTCAGGTTAAGAACAGTTTCAGGTTAAGAACGGACCTCCGGAACGAATTAAGTACGGTAATTAACCCGAGGTTTTGTTGTTTAGTCGTGTCCGACTCTTCGTGACCCCATGGACCAGAGCACGCCAGGCACTCCTATCTTCCACTGCCTCCCGCAATTTAGTCAAACTCATGCTGGTAGCTTCAAGAACACTATCCAACCACCTCGTCCTCTGTTGTCCCCTTCTCCTTGTGCCCTCCATCTTTCCCAACATCAGGGTCTTTTCCAGGGAGTCTTCTCTTCTCATGAGGTGGCCAAAGTATTGGAGTCTCAGCTTCACAATCTGTCCTTCCAGTGAGCACTCAGGGCTGATTTCCTTAAGAATGGAGAGGTTTGATCTTCTTGCAGTCCATGGGACTCTCAAGAGTCTCCTCCAGCACCATAATTCAAAAGCATCAATTCTTCAGCGATCAGTCTTCTTTATGGTCTAGCTCTCACTTCCATACATCACTACTGAGAAAACCATAGCTTTAACTATACGGACCTTTGTTGGTAAGGTGATGTCTCTGCTTTTTAAGATGCTGTCTAGGTTTGTCATTGCTTTTCTCCCACGTCCTCTTGCTTATAAGCCTCAAGTCTTTTAATACAGTGGGACCTCAAGTCTTTTAACCCGAGGTACCACTGTATTGGGACGCAGGTGGCGCTGTGGGTTAAAGCCTCAGCGCCTAGGACTTTCCGATCGAAAGGTCGGCGGTTCGAATCCCTGCGGCGGGGTGCGCTCCTGCTGCTCGGTCCCAGCGCCTGCCAACCTAGCAGTTCGAAAGCACCCCCGGGTGCAAGTAGATAAATAGGGACCGCTTACCAGCGGGAAGGTAAACGGCGTTTCCGTGTGCGGCTCTGGCTCGCCAGAGCAGCGATGTCACGCTGGCCACGTGACCCAGAAGTGTCTCCGGACAGCGCTGGCCCCTGGCCTCTTAAGTGAGATGGGCGCACAACCCCAGAGTCTGTCAAGACTGGCCCGTACGGGCAGGGGTACCTTTACCTTTACCTTTACCACTGTATTAAAAGACGTGAGGCTTATAAGCAAGAGGACGTGTTTAAAATATGCTTCTCATGCCGGAGGGGAACATAAAAATTCAGGCCAAAATTGCTCACACAATGATTGTTTAGGCAATTCCACAACAATCCAGAAACCCAAGAAATTCAGAACTGACTGACTGAAATCTGGCACCATGTCTTCATTTATGAACAGCAGCAATATAAACAATGTGGTTTATTTTTTAATGTCTGGATCCCATTCCTTATGGTTTGAATAATCAACTTATTGTTGCTGTTTTTAAAATGCAATGGTGTTTTTAAAAGGATTTCCATCAGTTACCAGTGAAATGACTGCACTGCAGGAGGTTGAACTAGAGGGTCCTTGTGGCCCCTTCCAAATCTACAATTCTATGATTTTGAGTTAGCCAACGGTTTTCTATTTCTGGCAGCACATCATGGATGAAACACTGAGGGAGGAAAGATTGCTCAAAACTGTTGCTATCTATTTAATCCCTGAGTCTGACACCACACAAACTTTATTTTTTTTTTTTTCATGCATAATCTTTATTGTTTACAAAATCAAAGTAAAGAGCAAATTATTACATTTCTTTACATTATCTTTGAAATGGTGACTTCCTTCAGTCTTACCACAAATCGTCCTTGTTCATAATAAACATTATTTCTGCATTCCTTTGTTTGTAATGCCATTAAACTATCTCATTTATGCATTTCCTTTGAACATTACCCTTTATCTTTTACAGAGCATCTTTAAAACCCACCAGAGTTATCTGATCCTCTGTTAGACTTTCCAGATATCTTGTAAAACTTTCCCAATCTTTGATAAACCTCTGATCTTTGATGTATCTAATTTTTCCTGTCAACCTGTCCAATTCCACATAATCTAGAAGTTTTGATCGCCATTCCTCCCGTGTCGGTATAGCCTCTGATTTCCAGTTTTTCGCTATTAGGACCCTTGCTGCCGTTGTTGCATATTGAAACAGCTTGTGATCTTTCTTCTTAATCTCTCTACCTACCAGACCCAGCAGGAACGCCTCCGGTCTTTTACCAAAAGTATATTTTAGCATTTTCTTCATTTCATTGTAAATGCTTTCCCAGAACCCTTTAACCTTTTGGCATTCCCACCACATGTGGTAGAAAGTCCCCTCCTTTTCTCTGCACTTCCAGCATTTGTTATCGGATCCGTACATTTTAGCTAATTTTACAGGGGTTAAATACCAGCGATAAAACATTTTCATTAAGTTCTCCTTTAATAGTACACAGGCCGTAAATTTGATATGTTGGTTCCAGAGTTTCTCCCACTCTTCAAAATAAATATTACGACCCAGATCTCTGGCCCAATGTGTCATTACTGCCTTAACTTCCTCGTCCACTAGATTCCATTCCAGTAATATTTTGTACATTTTGGACAAAATGTTTGTATTGTTCTCCAAAATCTCGGTTTGGAATTTAGAATTCTTATCCGCATATCCTTTCTCTTTTACATCTTTCCTGAACATTCCGTGTATCTGATGGTAATGCAGCCAATCAAACACATGGGACTTAACCTGGTCATACGGCCTCAATTTCCACTTCCCTTCCTCCTTCGTTAATAGTTGTTCATAGGTTGCCCATTTGGTTCTCTTATCGCTCTTTTTAACCGACATGACTTCTAGTGGTGACAGCCATTGTGGTGTTTTAGGTTCTAAGACATCTTTATACCTTTCCCACACTTCCATCAGAGGGCCCCTAAAAATGTGATTCCCAAAATCTTTATGTACTTTCTTCTTCCCATGCCACAGATAAGCGTGCCACCCGAATCGATTGTCATGGCCTTCCAAGTCTAACACTTCTACCTCTTCTAATTTTATCCAAGCTTTAACCCAGCACAGGCATGATGCCTCAAAGTATATTTTCAAATCTGGCAGGGCAAAGCCTCCCCTTTCTTTAGAATCCGTTAATAGTTTAAATTTTATTCTCGGTTTCCTCCCCTGCCAGATAAATTTGGAAATCTCCCTGTGCCAGGTTTTGAATATCTTTATGCCTTTAATCACCGGGATGGTCTGGAAGTAAAATAGCAGTCTTGGAAGTACCGACATTTTAATCGTGGCTATTCTCCCCCAGAATGACAGTTTGAGTCTACCCCACGTTTCTATATCCTTTTTAACTCCTTTCCATGCTGTTTCGTAGTTGTTTTTAAATAAGTCTATGTTCTTTGACGTTACCCATATGCCCAAATATTTCACTTTCTTAGTCACTTCTATTTCTGTTTCTCTTTGTAGTTCCTCAATTTTATCTGCTAGCATGTTTTTAGTTATTATTTTTGTTTTCTTTTTATTCAATTTGAAGCCTGCTACTTCCCCATATTGATCGAACTCCGTCAGAACTTCTTTTATTGAATCGAGTGGGTCTTCTATTGTTACGACCAAGTCGTCCGCAAAAGCCTTAGTCTTGTATTCGTGTTGGCCAACTCTGATTCCTTTGATTTCTTTGTTGTCTCTAATAGAGTTTAATAATACCTCTAATATCATTACAAATAATAGTGGGGACAGCGGGCACCCCTGTCTTGTACCTTTGCTTACTATCAGTTCCGTCGACTCCACATTGTTTATTATCAGTCTTGCTCTTTGTTCGGTATAAATTGCTTTTATCCCATTGTAAAATTCGGTGCCCACTTCCATGTATTCTAATTGTTTCAACAAGAATTCCCAGTTTACATTGTCAAACGCTTTCTCGGCGTCGACAAATAACAGTAAACCTTCTTTGTCACATCTGTCTGTTAGGTATTCTATTATATTGATAACACTCCTTATATTGTCTTTCATTTGTCTTCCTGGCAAAAAGCCGGATTGATCTTTGTGAATACTTTCTACCAGAATAGTTTTTAGTCTCCTTGCCAGGACTCCTGAAAAGATCTTGTAATCTATATTTAACAAAGAAATCGGTCTGTAATTTTTGATTTGTTCTGGGTCAGAGTCTTGTTTGGGGATTAGTGTAATCAGTGCCTCTTTCCAAGTCTCTGGTATTTCTCTTTCCTTAAGGATATTATTCATCACTTCTTGTAATGGGTTCAACAGGACCGATTCCAACTCTTTATAATATTTGCCAGTGAACCCATCTGGGCCTGGGGCTTTCCCATTTTTTAAATCTGCTATTATTGCTTTAATTTCTACTGTCTTAATTGGGGCGTTCAACTCCTCTTTTGCTGCTGTGGTGATTTTATTGATATTTTTGGATTTTAGGTATCTCTCTATTTTTCTCGTCATATTCCTTCCTGTATTTTTAAAGAGTCCTCCGTAGAAGTCCGTGAAGGCTCTCCTTATTTCTTTTGGCTTGTTTATCTCTTCTCCTTCCACCACTATCCTATTTATTGTGTTCTGTTCCTTTCTTTTTTTCAGTTGCCACGCTAGAAGCTTCCCAGATTTATTGGCATATTCAAAATTCCTCTGTCTCAATCTTTTGATTTTCCATTCTACCTCTCTGTTTATCAACATTGCGTATTGGGATTGTAATACTTTAATGTTTTCTTTTATTTTCTTGTTTTTTGGATTTTGACTTAATTTCTGTTCGTTCTCCTCTAATTGCTTTGCGATTTCTTTTTTCCCCTTTTCCCTTTTTTTATTCTTAATTGCACTCTGTTGAATAAAGAAGCCGCGCATTACCGCCTTACCAGCATCCCAGACCACCTTTATTTTTGTGCCTTTGCCTACGTTTTCTTCGAAATATTCTTTTAGTCTATTTTGGGCCTTTTCTACTATCTCTTGGTCATCCAACAGATAGTCCTTGAGCTTCCATCTGTTTAATCTGCTTTCTTGCCCTTTCAGTTCCATTTTTACTGGGTTATGGTCTGAAATTGTTCTGACCTGTATCTCTACCTTTGTCGTTCTTAAGACTAATGCTTTCGAAATCCAAATCTGATCGAGTCTCGATAGCGACTCATTAGGTTCTGAGAAGAAAGTGTATTGTTTTTCCAGGGGGTATTTGTATCTCCAAATATCTACTAAATTACAGTTTTGTACCAGGGAAAAAAAAGTTCTAGGTAACTTCCCCTCTTTGCTCTTAGTATTCCTTTGCCTATCTCGCTCTAACGACACCACGCCATTCATATCTCCTAGTAATATAATTTTCTGATCTACGTAGTCCAGCAACTTTTCTTCGAGCCTCCCATAAAACTCTGATTTGTTATCGTTGGGGGCATATATTCCCACTATTATTATCTTTTCTCCCTGCCAGTTGATTTGAGCTGCTACTATCCTTCCTTCTTCGTCTTTGAATAGTTGTTTCGCTTCGATTTGTTTGTTAATATAGATAACTACCCCCCTTTTTTTGCTCTGGTCTGAGGATACAAATTCATTTCCCAGTCTATGGTTAATCAGAACTCTTTTGTGTTTCCTCGCTATATGAGTCTCCTGGAGACAGATAATGTCTAGGCTTTCTTTCTTCAAAATATGTTCAATTTTATTCCTCTTTCCTTTATCATTCATCCCCTTAACATTCCAGCTGTACACTTTCAACGCCATTTTGGTTTAATTTATACAGAGGAAGAGGAGAAGTTGTTATTCTTTTTAAATTTCCTCTTCCGTCGCTCCCTCCTCTCCCCCCTCCCCTCCCTGGTTCTTCTCTCCCCCCTCCAGATCCCCTCCGGCGCCCTCCTCCTCTCCTCCACTCTCCCCCCTTTGCGGTTTCAGTTCTTTATATTTCCTTAAGAACTTATCTGTTTCTTCTGGATTCGTCAGTTTTTGTCTTTTACTCTTATATACGAAAGAAATGCCCTCGGGAAACTCCCACTTAAACTCGATGTTATTCCTTTTGAGTATCTGTACCAATTCTTTATAGGGGTCCCTACGTTTTAGAAGTCTAACTGGGATATCTTTAAAAATCACTATGTTCATCCCTTCAATGACTAACCTTTTCTCTCTGTTCTTTTGAAGGACCCTATTTCTTATTTCTCTATCCTTGAACACAATTAGGCAGTCTCCTGGAAATTTTTTGTTCTTTAATGTCTTAGTTTTTAGTCTGAAAGCCGATTGCACTGTCTTTCCAACCTCCTCTATTGGAACCTCCAACCAGGGGGCCAATTCTGCTATTATTTTCTCTTTTATATTTTCTCCCGGTGTTTCGGGTATGCCTCTCATCCTAAGATTAGACTCTCTTTGTCTTAATTCATTCAGTGCAATCCAATCTTTCATGTCCTCTTGGCTTTTATTCAAATCCAGAATCTCAGCTCTTATCTTTTCTTCCTCTCGTCTTACCTCTCTCACTTCTGCTCTTGTCTTTTTCAAACCTTCCTCCACTGTCTGTGTCCTCCTAAATACCTCCTTCAGCTGAATCTTTAATTCATTAACTGTTTCGTCTAGCTTCTTATCTACTTCCCCAATTCTGTATTCTAGTTGACCTAACTTACACTCTACATTCTTCTCACTCTGTTTTATCTCCGCAAACATTCTCAGAATCTCTGCTCTAAAGTCCCCCTCTTGTTTTGATCCTTTTCTTTCCACTGGTGTTCCTCCTTCTGGTCTTTTCCCGGTATTTGACATTCTTGGTACTAGAATAGATCAGTACTTAGTGCTTAATACAACAGACAATATGGATACAACAATCTTAGCCTGGAACTAATTTACCCTGATTAACTCCCCCCGCAGTTTTTACCAGTTTTTTTGTCTGTCCTTATTCCTTTTCACCTATTCGTTGAGGATATTTACAAAAACCCTTAGGTTAAGACACCACACAAACTTTAAAAGGCAATGGCTATCTCCCAAATGTTTTAAGTAGCTCAGGCTAAATACCTTTTTTGGGATTTGAATTCGAAAGCTATTGTAGTTGAGAATGCATTTTATTTCACTTTTTCAAGAAAAGAAGAAGTTCAAGAAAGTATACACACTTTCTAAAGTTGCCTGCAGAGAAGGCATATAGGCTAGGTAATGGGAGACACTTACAAATGTATCATCCGCATGGTGATGGTTCAAAAATTAGGGTATAAATTAGCAGGCTCTACTATCGTATTCATGATAATACACTATCAAGCAAGACAAGACACAAGCTTTCTCAGTGTTCCTCCACTCTAGTGATTGTTGTTCATAGGACAGAACTGCCAAATGACTAACTGACTTCAGCATGTGTCAGAAATCCAAACTACTGCAGAGAGCCAACAATATCCACAGTTTAAACCAGAACAATCTAGACATTGTTGCATGGAAGACCTTCCAACCACAGGGAAGAGCTTCATATGTTGCATGAATTGGCACCATAGCGTAATCCAGGGGCAAAGCCGATAGGGATGCTTGAGGAACTGGGTTTCTGCAAATTCCAGTTTGAACTGACCTAATCTGCTCCTCATGGGCTAATGTATAAATCAGAACTTAGCTACCCACAGAATTTCACACTTCGCAAAAAATATTCCAGTACCATTCTCTCAAAGAGATAGATACATAAAGATAAAACTAAGATTACATGCAGATTAAATGAATGCAGGAACGGGACAGAAAAGACTTATGGCAGGGGTGCCCAAACTTTTTTCAAAGAGGGCCAGATTTGATGAAGTGAACATGCATGAGGGCCAACTGGATTAAATCAACTGGCCCCCGAAACAGACTTTGGACATGCCTGACTTATGGGATAACAAATGCTGAAGTGACGTAGACCAAAAACAGTCTGATTTGCTCATCCCTGACACCAACACGGTAAGAGGCCCTGGTTATAAAGTGTAATCCCTTTAAAAAGAAATAAAGAACAGAACAGAATAGAATAGAAGAGTAGAGTAGAATGGTGTGGAACAAAAGAGGGGCTGGACAGGCACCTTCAGAATTCTACTTCCCTTCTATACCTTACAAAAACAAAACGAAAGCTTGTGGGTTGACAGGTCTTGCACGCTGGGAGTTGGCCTAATTTCAGACATTATCTCCTTCCCATTTCAGATCATCAGTCATATCCCCAAATCAGCAAACAACTTGTCAAATGGAAAACATCACGCTAGCAAAACAGGCAGGGATGTGGCAACAGCCCGTTACACCTAAACGTGATTAGAGGCTATTCTGTCACACGGTAGTTATCCTCAGAAGACTAGCTTCTATCGGCTACACCTAGAAATTAATTATTCTAAAGGCATTCTTAAAGGACTTTGATTTTTATTTTTTTTGCCGCAGGAGATTCCTCCAAATAGAAACCTACCTGGGTAAAAAAACACAAGGTAATTCTTATGAGACCCTCTGGTTCTGCCCATTTCAAACAATAATTCCAGCAGAAAGATACAATGACAAAGAGAGGTGTGAGGTGTGTGTGTGTGGGGAATGTATTTATGTATTCTCAGTTTAAAATTCTACAGGCGATACTTAAATCTTGCCCATTTTCACAATTCCCTTCCTGCATCAGCTAATGTCCAATTAATGCAACACGTTATCTAAAATACTAGCAAAAATCCAATGCCTCAAGAAGCGTGACAGTTCAGCATATTAATTCAGATGTGTATCCCATGTGCTTCTCACAGGAACCTCATTGACGCGTCTGTCCCAAAACTACAAGTGATAGTAGCTTGAAGTGTGGATCAACATTTGAAAAACAACTCACATTTGAACAGGTTATGCCTACCAGACACATTGTTTCAACATCCTTGGAACCAAATTGCATGTTCCAAACAAGAGTTTAACTGAAGCCCAGCTCACAAGGTTGACACAGCTAAGTGTTTTCCTTAGGGACAGGTGGTACATTACATGCAATATAATGCACCAGCGGGAGACTGGGGGCTCTTTTTAAAGAGGAAACACAGCTTTTGGAGAGAATGGTGTGAAGTAGCAGCAGAATGCTTAATGCTTTCCCTACTGCAGCAAAGTCCCTCCCGCAAAGCAGCTTTTCCCACTGCAGACAGTCAAATGCAAGGATGTGACCCTATGAAACACCTGAAGGGAGCAAAATGGAGAAAGGAAAGGGCACATAAAGAGTTAAATAGGCCCTTCCCACTCCAGATCAACTCTTGCAGAAATACTCCCCCCCTTTTAAAGGAGGCCATCAGACTACAGTTGCATGAATTTGTATGTACTTATTGAGCCTTTAGGAATATCTATTACTTTGTGTACCTTGAAAATTTCAGAATACATGATTTTATCTTAAAAGAGAATGATGCTTGTAAATCCAAAAAGAACTAGAACAAGAATCTACTATGATATTTTTTCTGATAGATCACTTTTAAGAAGCATGTAAATGGTATAGGCACTTTTTTCTTTTTAATATTCTATCTCTCTTTCTCAATAAAATATATTCTGGTAAAAGATATGGAAGAGGGGTGGGTGAGGGTGGGGATAGAAATAGTTAAAAATGCAATGCTATTACTGCTTACCTGCTGAATTCAAACTCGGTTATGCAAAATCTCTCCAGATTTCCCATGCATCTGATGAAATCTGATTCAGCGGGTAAGTTTGGCAAGGCACAGCAGTGGAGCAACAAGAAAAGCTCTCAGACCCCGGGGGAATTAATTGATACAGAATACAATTCAAAATATGGGTCAAAGCAAAAGTGTGGATGAGCCCTTTGCCTGAGTAATTAATGCGAAACAAAACCACCTCCAGCTGCAAGGTTTTAAAATCTAATAGCAATTTAAAGAGTGCATTGTATGGCTTACGTGTAGGAATGGAAGACCCCTTTTCGACAAGTTACATGTAACTTGTAATTTCTCACTCAAAAAGGACTTTTGCTACCAGTTTAGCAGAGTGATGATGAATAAACGCTGGTTCCAACAGTAGCTAGTATGGGAGTTGAACACCCATCCACCCCAACAAAACCCTACACACATTTAGCTTTATGTGAGTTGTAGCACACGCTAAAAAAAAGTGGAAGACATGACTAATCAAAACTGCTAGAGAACTAGACCTTCCTGATTTTCAGGGTGCTTTAGCTGTTCTGGCCACAGAATAAAAGAGTGGAAGAACAAGTCGAGATAATAATCTTTCATTGAACTTGTTAGTGTAAAAGCCCAAGCTGTTCTTGATTGGCTGAATTTAAGCAAGTCTTCTAGCCACAGTAGAAACAGATAACCAAAGTCAGGTATAACTAAGCTACTCAACTTTTTATCATCACAGGAAGGCATACAAATACAGGATACATGACTTGCTGGAAAAAAATAGGAGCTGCCATATGGACAAGGAAAGATGCAGTCTTATAGTGCATGCTTTTCATTGTCCTAGCTGAATTAGATTTTCTATTTAGGAAAAAAGATATAGTTAAAAGATTTGTGCCCTGCCTTTCTTCCACAGAAGTCCAAGAGGTCAAGAATACACAAGTGAGACCCTTTTAAAAAAGCTATACTTTCACCAGGCAACAAAAAGTTAACAGTGATAAAAACAGGAAGTAAAGTAAGGAGGACATTCTACTGATGTGGCAACTGAAACACCCAGACTCTTGGGCCTCCAATGTTGATCTAAATCAGTGGTTTCATAATAAAAATGTGCTCATGCCACACTTAATAAGAAATACATTGGAAAACAAAAGCTGGAGAGGCGCAGGTTTCCCCATCATACTCACAGTTCCAAAATTCCAGCCCAACTGATTGAAATCTTGTGCTGTGGTCTAAACCACAGAGCCTAGGGCTTGCCGATAAGAAGGTCGGCGGTTCAAATCCCCGCGACGGGGTTAGCTCCCATTGCTTAGTCCCTGCTCCTGATAACCTAGCAAGTAGATAAATAGGTACCTCTCCAGCGGGAAGGTAAATGGTGTTTCTGTGCGCTGCTGTGGTTCGCTAGAAGCGGCTTAGTCATGCTGGCCACATGACCCGGAAGCTGTACGCTGGCTCCCTCGGCCAATAAAGTGAGATGAGCGCTGCAGCCCCAGAGTCGGCAACGACTGGACCTAATGGTCAGGGGTCCCTTTACCTTTACTTTTACAATCTCAAGAGATCTGCAGAGGACAATGCATGAATCTGTAGTTGCTTACCCCAGAACACAAAGTTCATTCCATGACTTAGGAATCTAGAAGTTAGTGACTGAAATCTCTCTCCAAGCATTGCAGTTGTGAAGTATTAATTGCCTCTATCAAGAAGCACTTCAAACCAACATGGATTTTGCCACCTTTCCTTTCCCAGTTCCCAGATAAAAAGATTCAGGCTTCATACACACAACATCTTATTTGAGAATCAATGGAGACCAACTACTTGTCTTTTTCTACACAGTCCATGTACCATCTAGATCTATCGCCTATATTTTGCACCCCAAGAAGTGCTTCCTGAGAAACTGGCTTCATTCTGGAAAGAAAAGCTCATTGATTTTGCATTACCCTGCAGTGTGTCCATCTGAAACCAGATGGAGGCAGACTAGGGATGAACCAAGACCTTTTGGTAGTTGAGGCGAACCACAAAAGGTGCTGCCATACCCTGCCAGGGAAGAAGGGGCGAGTGAGTATCCACATCAGGAACAGGGGGGGGGGTTGAGGGAAATAAATATCTACACCTGGAACAAGGTTGGGAGGAGACCCAAAGTGCCTCCTGTTTGCCAAGAGGCCACAATAGAGGTGGCAACAAATCTAGTCTCCAAGGAGTGTGCTGCAGAAACAACATTTTTTGTGCTACAAACATTCTACCCCTACCAGGTTTGTCATTTCTTCTCCTTTCACATAAACAAAGTTCCTGATTACATCTGGAGGCCCAGGATGCAGGACTGCGCCCACTCATACCCATTTCTTCTAGGCTAAAGCACTGGAGGATAAACAAGAAAACACGAGTTCGCATTCTCAACTTTCTTGTTCCCAGACAGGTTTTCACAAGTCTTGGCGCTTACAACATAAAAGATGAGCTGATCCATTTATTTTTTTTAGGATGACGGCACAGGCATCGGCCGGAAAGAACAGCACACCCCAAGTGGCATTTTGAGCTGCATTTGATCTAGAGCAGTCTAGCCAAGTTGGTCAAGATCATGCTTGCAAACAGCTACCCACCTATGGCAGATAAGAATAGTCACTAGGCAGGGAAGTACATGCCACCTGTAAGATGGCTATTTTCTCTTTCATCTGGGCTAAGAATAATAAGTTATTTGCAAAACGGAGCTGAGACACACTTGTTCTGTGTGGTTAAACAGTCGCCCACTTCATTAGCAAGACATCCATGTCCACCTAAGTCAGACAGGAAGCGATGGAGAGCAATAGATACCTTAGTAGCTCGATGCAGACGGATCGCCAAGTCCTATTGGAATGTTATTTGTTCATAAATTATGAGCTGCTTTTCCAAGCACTAAAAAGTGCTGCGTACAAATAGAAATTCAATACTGTAGCAAGAAGCAAATATTCAAACAATACAGTTCAAGCCAAAGTGTTTCCCCTCAGTGCCCACCCTAAGTCACAAAGTGCCCTAAACAAACCTTTCTAAATTTAAGGAAACATCCATTCTTACCATCTCCCCCTAAAAATAGAAGGCCAAACTAGGCGCAATGGAGACACCATTCATGTGTTCATCCCATTTACATATACAGTGGTACCTCAGGTTACATACGCTTCAGGTTACAGACTCCGCTAACCCAGAAATAGTACCTTGGGTTAAGAACTTTGCTTCAGGATGAGAACAGAAATTGTGCAGCGGCAGCGCGAGGCCCCATTAGCTAAAGTGGTCTTCAGGTTAAGAACAGTTTCAGGTTAAGAACAGACTTCTGGAACAAATTAAGTACGTAACCAGAGGTACCACTGTAAAACAAAAACAGGAACCCGACTTCATAGGTCACCAACACATACACAGAGGTTTTCCTTGGGGTGCCCCCAATGAATTTAGGATTGGGGAGATTAACTCTTGCCTCCCCAACTGCACTCTCCAAGAAAATCAGGGGATGTGAAGGGTTCAACACTCTTGTATACTCAGCTTACTGCTGAATAAAGACCTAAAGATAGACAGACACACTTAATGCATGTGGGGCCATGCACTTTAGAAGAAACACATTTCTGCCAATCATATCTACTTAATGCTGCTTCCAAACAGGATTCTGGAGTAATGATTCCAACACAAGCCCTTTGAATTACTATAGGTTTATTGTTCCAGAACATGAACACCTCCCTCAAGAAGAAAGAAAACTTGATGGGGTGCCCTCTTCTCACAAGAGAGTTATCATATTTGGTATTTTACAGAACTACCATGCTCTACTTAACATTTTGTTTTGGAGATGGAACAGCCCAGTCGTATGCATGTCTGGACACAGTCAGATTACTCAGCAGGAAGTGCTACCTACTCCCAGGCGAGTATGCGCAGAATAAAGGTGCAAACCAACCGGTCCAAGTGAGACGGTGAGACTTTCTCATCATCTACTACAAAAATGCTGACTTTGTCTCTCAATTAAGTAAGAAATAACTGTTAACAGTTTTCCCACAAGTAAGGTAAATTTCAGTGCTAATCCGCCATTTGGCATATGGAAGACCATCTGTTATATACCTGACAAAATTAGTAACATGAACTTAAAAAGACAAATTCCAAATTTCCACAACTCTCAAGGCATCTGCACCAAGCAGTGAAAAGCCTTTTCATCACTGCTGAATATCCACCTTGACATATTTTAAATATAAGCACTATATTTAAGTTTCACATGCCACTCCAAACCAGTGAATTAAACACCACCAACACACAACCATGTGGATTAAAACCATCTGTACTTTAATGATAACGTGCCTCCCGAGCTGAAGAAGCCATTTTCTTCTTTACTGGACAGCAGTTTTTGCAATTAAGGATTTCAGAGGCACAAGTTTAAGCACTCAGTGTATATTTGTCACTTGATGACTTGCATGTGTGTATGGGCCCTCTGCTGATCCATCTCATCACATAATCACAAATGCGGTTACTTTCGATTCAAGAGAATCATTTCAGACATTCCACTGCAAGTCATCAAGACATACAGCAATTCAGTACAAAGAAGCCTAAACACAACTTTTCTGTAGCAGGGTGTGTGGATCAACAACATCTGGAGGCTTGCAACTACCATCATCCCTGACCATGCTGGCTGGGGGCGATGGGAGTTCGGAATCCAACAACATCTGGAGGGCCATAGGCTCCCCATCTCTGGTTGACATTAACTGTCCTGGAGTCTGTGTTCGAAATTAGCCAGGCACCAGGTGTGTTTTGCATCTGGCTTTCGACCACTTGCAACCAAGTGAAGATGCCTGGGAGCCAGGATGCCACCTGACACCTCCACCATCTGGGGATCATTGGATCTGGATTGTTTTCACACACCAATAGCCCATTCTGTAGAATTCTATCAGTTATATTTTACATGCACAATCAGAATGAATTTCTGGAACCAAATTGCTTTTTCTGTGCAGTGTGAGCAGGAGCAGGAATCACCATTAGGAAAAAGAGGTAGGGCTAGGCCAATATATATGTGGACTGTCCCTGGATCAAGTGGCTTTTCTTCCCAACATTCTTCACCTAGCTCAAGGTTGTCATCAGAACTAGCTAGATGTTTAACTGAGAATTCATCACAGTCAATCCATCATTTGAAAAATAGCAACCTCTGAGCCACCTTGCCCCAAAATGGCAACTAGACGTTCCATTTAGGTGACTGTAACCTTGGTTTAAGGAGCCATTTGGTGCCTAGCTTCTATATATCTGAGTTTCTAACACTGCCTGGAGTAAAGGCTAAGCATCACGACCAGAAGGATCGTAGTCAATGAAAGTGTCTACATGTTGAAGTACTTTCTCATATCAAAGCAGAGGAGGCACACACTTTGGAGATACTTTGTTTATTATGTCCGGCAGCCTCTTTACTTAAATATTTCTCAAGACTCTAGTAAGGAACATTACCTCTGCCTGGAGCAAGACCTGAGAACATGGACGCTAATCGTCACAATCAATCAATTTTCTAGAAATGTAGTTGTGTGGAGTTAATCATCCAAAAGTATGTTACTCTTGGTCAAAACAACATTTTTCCTTAGCTGTCTAACAACCTCTGCCCTGCCTTCCAGGTAAATCACACATAGCCTATGTCACAACCTCATGCCATAGATGGTTTTTTAAAAAAACATCGGTAGCATTCTCTCTTCATTAGTCCTGTAGTCATGTCTAATGGGAAAGTATTCCACCACCAAGGCGCTCAATATATTATGATTGCTACTCTAATATACAACTTGAGTGTAATTGATGGTAGCAATAACGGTCTTAGGAATCAATGTTAAGTGACAAAATACTACCAGTAGTAACTGACTGTGTAGACTGTGCTGCTCTCTTACCTGTATGTACTTCTGAGTATGACTGGAAAACAAATATTCTTACATATCACAGGAGGTATGCTGTTGGTTAATAACTACTTCAGGTACTTGGTCAAACAAATACTATTGAAAAGGAGTTAACATGAATGGTACACCATCAGTGTTGCAACTGTCAAACCTTGCTTTTGAGGGTCTATAAGCTAAAGGTAGGGACGCGGGTGGCGCTGTAGGGACGCGGGTGGCGCTGTGGGTAAAAGCCTCAGCACCTAGGACTTGCCGATCGAAAGGTCGGCGGTTCGAATCCCCGCGGCGGGATGCGCTCCCGTTGCTCGGTCCCAGCGCCTGCCAACCTAGCAGTTCGAAAGCACCCTCGGGTGCAAGTAGATAAATAGGGACCGCTTACTAGCGGGAAGGTAAACGGCGTTTCCGTGTGCAGCTCTGGCTCGCCAGAGCAGCGATGTCACGCTGGCCACGTGACCCGGAAGTGTCTCCGGACAGCGCTGGCCCCTGGCCTCTTAAGTGAGATGGGCGCACAACCCCAGAGTCTGTCAAGACTGGCCCGTACGGGCAGGGGTACCTTTACCTTTACCTTTACCTAAGCTAAAGGTAAAGGACCCCTAAGTCCAGTCACGAATGACTCTGGGGTTGCGACGTTCATCTTGCTTTACAGGCTGAGGGAGCCAATGTTTGTCTGCAGTTTTTCCAGGTCATGTGGTCAGCATGACTAAGCCACTTCTGGCAAAACCAGAGCAGCACATGGAAATGATGTTTACCTTCCCACCAGAGGGGTACCTATTTATCTACTTGCACTTTGACGCGCTTTCGAACTGCTAGGTTGGCAGAACAATGGGAGCTCACACTGTCGCAGGGATGTGAACTGCCGACCTTCTGATTGGCAAGCCCCAGGCTCTGTGGTTTACACCGCAGTGCCACCAGCGTCCCTTGAGGGTCTATACTGTATCACTAAAAATGTTACTGTATCATTATGAAGCACTTCCGGTTTAATTGGCAGTAACACAAGGCAGCCAAAAGAGTCTGTTACCTATAGATATACTTTATGTGTATATCAGATTGTCTGTATGAATCCCAGCAAACTAGTCTGGCTGACAGGGATTAAGGACTAGTATTTACATATAACACAGCCAATTCATTCCTTCAGAACAGTTCATTCAAAGGATGTTAAGTACAGCTCACATGGCCTTTCTACTGCCTATTATCAGTGCTTGCACTGCAATGAAGTCTCAGAAGTCTGCGTTCTAAATGTACAATACTAAGACCGTTGAGAGAGATACAAGATTTATTGGAATATGAAGGGGAAAGGCAGCCAGCTGGCTATTTCATGCAACTCGGTTGCAGAACATCTGCTCTGTATGCAGACGGTCCCAGGTTCAAATCCCCAGCATCTCCAAGAATGGAGCGGAAGTACCTCTGTCAGAGGGACCAATGGTCTGGCTGGGTGCAAGGCAGCTTCCCCAGTTCCCTATATTTCACCCAAAGTAAAGTCAAGCATCCATAATTTTGAAACAAAGAAAAGCAACTCATCCCTAACATAGAACATAAAAAGCTACAATACCCAGAGACCTCTGTTGGTTTCACAACAGGGATGGCAAACCTGTGGTTGTCCAGAGGTTTTTGGGTTACAATGCCCATCACCCCTGTCCACTGGCCTTGTTGGCCAACACTGATGGGTGTTAAAGAGTCCAACAAACATGGGCATATCTTAGTGCACCCCCCTTTAAATGACCAAATAAAGTGGGGAAAACAGTGGGGAATTTGCTCAGTCAGTGGCAGAACAGGAACTAAAATCCAGCTCTTTCTAATTTCAGCTTGCATTATCCACAGAAGGACTCTTGCCACCATTTAACATTGATTTAAACATTTTGCTATAAGCTGTTGAGAACACAGAGGCAATGCAACCTCCACCCAGAGGTATTGCTGTGGATCTTACACGTGCAAGGCAAGTTTGGAAGGCAAAGCCAAGAATAAAAGAAAGAAAGAAAGAAAGAAAGAAAGAGAAATAAATAAAAGTGGGCGGGAAAGCAAGGTAGCTGTAGGAATACAGATAAGGTGAGGCTAGAGTGATTTGGGAAAGAGAAGGCCTTCCAGATGTTGGTGGGCTACAATTCCTATCATCCTTCCCCAATTACTGGGCACAATGCCTGGGGATGATGGGAGCTGGAGTCCGGCAACACCTAGAGAGGGCCATGGGTACTCCACCTCTCTGGTGTAGTTCATTAACATGCGTCACGCATACGTTTGTCATAGATAAGCTGCCTGGAATGGCACAACTCCTGACAAAAGCAGAGGGCAAATCTGGTCTCATGCTGTTTCAAGGATAGCTGCCTCCCCTGCTTGAACAGGGTCTTTGGGATGTAATGATGCCAAGTCAGGGTTGCTATACGTCCAGAATTTTCCAGACATAGTTGGTATTCAGCCCCCTGAAAGCATCTCCACTGCAATGTCCAGGAAAGTTCAGACATATGGCAGCCCATGTCAGTAGTGTAGAGTTTGACGATTTGCATTAAAAATAGCTCAAAAACTCAAACTTTGCCACAACCCCCCCCAAAAAACCACAGCATCTTTGCAAAAAAAAAGTTCAACAACTTTTGTATCCAGATTTTCACTTTTTGAAATATGGCAACTCTAGCAAACTTGTCATAGCAGGCATGCCATGCAAGCACACAAAAGGGCAAGTCTTCACTATGCTCAAAGGGTTCAAGTACCTTTGCTATGATGAAAGACTAAGGTGCTCTTATTAGTCCAAGGGGGGAAATAGACATAACAGTAATTTACAAAATTATGACTAGTAAGATAGAAGATAGCCAAAATGCATTCTTACTCCCCCCGCTCTCATACTACTAGAACTTTAGAGTCCCTCGCCAAAATAATCTATCTGTATATATGAAAATAGGAAGTGCTATTTCACACGCCTAGTTAACTTACGGAACTCACTGCCACAGGATGTGGCAATGGCCACTATATTAGATAGCTTCTAAAATGACAATTCATGACAGGTATCTCCATCAATGGGTACAGTGGTACCTCGGGTTACATACGCTTCAGGTTACATACGCTTCAGGTTACATACGCTTCAGGTTACAGACTCCACTAACCTAGAAATAGTACCTCGGGTTAAGAACTTTGCTTCAGGATGAGAACAGAAATCGTGCTCCGGCGGCGCAGCAGCAGCAGCTGGAGGCCCCATTAGCTAAAGTGGTGCTTCAGGTTAAGAACAGTTTCAGGTTAAGTACGGACCTCCGGAACGAATTAAGTACTTAACCCGAGGTACCACTGTATTAAAGGGACATGGGTGGTGCTGTGGGTTAAACCACAAAGCCTAGGACTTGCTGCTCAGAAGGTCATCGGTTCGAATCCCTGTGACGGGGTGAGCTCCCGTTGCTCGGTCCCTGCTCCTGTCAACCTAGCAGTTCGAAAGCACCTCAAAGTGCAAGTAGATAAATAGGTACCGCTCCGGCGGGAAGGTAAACGGCATTTCTGTGTGTTGCTCTGGTTCGCCAGAAGCGGCTTAGTCATGCTGGCCACATGACCCGGAAGCTGTATGCCGGCTCCCTCGGCCAATAAAGCGAGATGAGCGCCACAACCCCAGAGTAGGCCACGACTGGACCTAAAGGTCAGGGGTCCATTTACATTTACCACTGTATTGGCAATGACAGCTAAATTTAACATCCATGTTGGGAGGCAATATGCTTCTGAATACCAAAGGCTAAGAGCATAAAATGGGGCAAAAGTTGTTGCCTTCACCCCTTACACCCGGTTGGCTGGTTTATGGAACTGATCAGGGACGGGCAACCTGTGCTCCTCCAAATGTTGTTTGACTACATCTCCCATCATCGCTCATCATTGGCCATGTTGATGGGGGCTAATGGTTGGTGTAGGGTAGGCAAACATCATCTGAGGGCTAGATGGGCCTTTGGGTTGATTCAACAAGCCTCTTCTTATGTTATGGTCCCCTCCCATCCCTTGGCTGATTTATCTGAAAACCGGAAGCTCTTAGAACTATGAAGCAGCATTCCAAGCATAGACTTCAGATGCCTGTAATTTATCCTTCATTACAAGCTTACACCTTCGTCCTAGGGCAAGAAAGGCAGGCTTTACTTAAAGGCCTTTTCAAAAAGACAGCAAGGGCGGGGCGGACAGATTGAGAGGGTGTAGTAGTGCAAATAGATCCGAATGCACTTAAAGTCAGAGTTGTGCCCTTTCAGCGGGAAACGCCAAAAACGTGAAGACTACGTTTGGTAACGCGCAAGCACTTCCCTCCTCCCCTCACCCCCCCCCGCGACGAAGGAAGAGCTGAGAGATCAGGTGGCACCGGGAAAAGGGAGAGGGAGAAAGGGAGTCTACTACGCTCCAAACAAGTTTAAACACGAATTAAAGAGAGCGAGTTCGCAGAGCTCAAGACCTGCAAGGCAGCAACAGGGCCAGGAGCAGATTCAAGAGGGCCAGTATGGGATTTAGCAGCAGGCTGCCTGGCGTTTCTTGAGAAGAAGTCCAGAGGGTTGCATTCAGGGGAGAGAAATAAATCTCTCCCCCCCCCCCCCTGTGTCTACAGTCCAGTCGTCCCTTCCCGCGTCCACGGCAATATTTTCAAACCAAAACACAAAAGGTTTCGAAGTACTTCCATAAGGAGGAACAATGGGAAACGTTAAGCAGAGGCAGCCGAGCGTTTTGCAGGGACTGGACTCACTCACTCCCACGCGAGTGGCGATCAAGTTTAACTCGACCGCGAGCGCGTGGGGGAGGAGTGGGGAGTAGGGGGGGGCTTTGCGGCAATAGCATCCCCCCTCCAATCGGCCCTCCTCTTTTGAGGTTCACTAATCCAGATCTGAGCCAGCCTAACCTGCTTCTCCTTCCACCCGAGCTCCCCCCACCCCACCGCCCTAGTTGGAAAGCCCTTTTGTTGTGAACGGCCCACCAGCAAGAAACGTGCCGCGATCGCCGCCTGATCCCAGCAAGCCGACGAAGCCGGAGATTAAAGATCCAGGCGCCCCCGAAGCCACATTGAAACAAAAACAAAATCTGGGGAAAATGTCCAGGCGGAGACGTAAACCCACCCCTCACGACAAACACCCTAGAGATCTCGGGACAAGTTGCTATGGGATACGTCCCCTATGGTGGAGAGAGAAGGGAAAACATGTGTTTCATAGCAAGTCAAGGCGGGGGGGCTGGCGGGCAGAATATTCCCTTATATTCTTTCATAAATTGGCGCAGACACGTTTAAAAGAAAAAAAGAAGTTGCTGCCGGAGTAAGTTTCTTCCCTCCGGTGGAAAACTAGAGCAATCTCGTTTTTTTCAGACGCAAGACAAAGCATCATAAGGGGAGGGGGCGGGAGGATGCAAGGAGATGGGGGGGCCTCCATTCATTTTAAAAAGAAGTTAGAGGGGGAAAGGTACTGGAAGGCGGGGGGGGGGAGGAAGGTTAATCCGGGCTGCAAGTAGCTATTCCTTCTGTCCTTACCTTACTTTTCACTTCCACCGCGCTGTAGCCAAAATACCGCAGACTCTGAGATTTATTAAAGCTCCGATTCATTTTCTCGGCCCCCAGTTTGAAACCCCCCCCTCGTCCTTCGCCTCCTCCTCTTCGCCCTCGCTCAACAAGGGCTGGGAAGACCCACCGCCTCCGTGAGAAAGTGCCCCCCGGGCGGCCGCTTGTTGCTGCTGCTCCGACCCTGGAATGTAACTTTCTTTGGAACGTTCAGCCTCCCGAGATTCTTTTACTTTGTCCCAGCGCGCTAATCAGAACGCCCGCCTAGCTCGCTCTTCGGGCTTCTGTTTGTTACAATCGCTTTCAGCTCGCAACGCGCCTCTGACTCAATAGGAAGGCGGCTGCAGCAGCAAGGACTGGGCCCCGCCTCCATCAGAAACCCTCCCACTTTCAGTCTTCGCCCGTTTCAAAAACCCCAGAGCTGCAGTCATCGCCGTCGCTCATCCTGGCCGCCAGAGGGCGCGCGTTTGCGGATTATGACAGAATAATGATAATATTTGCTTAACTTGCTCAGCTAGCTAGCTGGCTGGCCGGGTGCTCAACAGTGGGCAGTGTCGCACCAAGGTCTGAAAAAGCAACAAACTCTGCTGCGTTAATGAGTATAAAGGCGCTTCCTTTAAAAAAAAAAAAAGTCACATAAAATGGATGAATGCAAAATGCCCTTTTTCTTCTTCTTCCAGTGAATACGCCAAACTTTCTTTTGGTCATTTTTGCATATGAGGGCGTGCAAGTTCATTAACATTGAAGGATATTTATGCAAGTATGCGCAGAACCAGGATCTTTACAGAAACAACCACAACTATGTGTAATAAACCAATAAAGATAAACTGCTTTTTTGTTTGTTTTTTGTTTTGCAATGGAAGGCGTTGTGCTTCTATACCAGGCACACTGGCCCAAATGTATATTTTCATTGTGATAGACTTACCCAGAACAACAGGTGAATCACTACATTAGGAAAGTCCTGATATTCTCTATTGGGCATGAGTTTGTTAAAAAAAAACCACACAACTGCACAAACACATTTTTACTAAACAGGGCATATCCACACTTGTCCTGCTTTCTCTCAAGTAAAACTGCTTTTTAGCACTCAGTCGCAGAACTTATCCACACTTAACTTTTGTACCACTCTTTCCAGACACAGTTCTGTACTTTAAAACTCTTGTGTTGGAGTACTTTTTTCTTCTACTTTTTGCTCTAGAACTTTCCCTGCAAAAACCTGTTCTTTAAAGCTTAAGCACAATTGGTCTTTTCGACGGATTGCTATTTGCTCTGCTTCAGCTTTAAAGAGTGTGTCTTTGCTGGGAAACCTCTGGAGAGAGGAGGAGGAGGGAATCACTCTGACATGGAACTTTATATGGCAATTTGGGTTTTCTCTGGACTGATGTTTGCTCCAATTTAGAGCTAAAGAGCAGTTTCCCCCTTTGAAAGGATCGGGGCAAGGCTTTCTAAGCCCAGGACAAGCAGAAGTGTGGGGTATATGGTGACTACTTTACAGCTTATCCCCAGAGCGTTGCAGGTTGAGGAATAGTGACAAATATGCACAGTGATTTAAATAAACCTTTTCTTTCTTTTTTTATTTATAGCATTGTAGTTGGTGTTACGTATTCTGATTCTGTATTAAGGCCACAGTCCTATGCCTACTCACTTTGAGAGTCAGCCTCTCTCAATTCAGTTGGACTGAGGAAACTGAGTAAAACATGCATAGGACTTCACTGAAAAGGTTTGGAACAGCCGAGTCATAAGGAGCTGAAGAAAAAATGTCCATCGACTCTCTGTAACTGTACATAGACTTCATTACACCAGCCCCGCTAGAGATCAATTACAAAACCAGCTAACCACATGACAAACCATCCCAGTATGATGCTCAATGTGATATTAACTGTGTTTATGCGATGGTTTCAAGTAGCCAATTAATTTATTCATTTATTTCCTGGCACGGCACATATACATGGTCACGTGTGAGTTGGACATGCATACTGTATTTGGGGGTGTGTGATGCCTGCATTCGTTTCTAGTTTGACCTTCAGCCAACACCTGAGTAGCAGATGCTAAACTAAAGACATTTTATGAAGCTCAACTTCTGAGATGTTTTCTTTATTTTTGAAAGATCCGAGGCCACATAAGGAGGGAAAACAGTCCTGCAATCATACCAGTTTGACATCCTGACTCAGAACACCTGCATTCATGTCATGTTCTGGGATGCTGTCTGGGTGAAGCTATTGTTTTCACATTCCGTCATTAGCCAGAAGGAAGTGAGAAGACAAGCCTAGCTACCTCCAGTGGAAGATTTTGCAAGTTTATTAGTCTGAGAAATGGTGCCACGAGCTGGGTGACATCACTGCTATTCAGCCTATAGCATAACAACAACAATAATGGGTTTTAGATTTCTTATCCACCATTCACCATAAGGTCCCTGGGTGGTTCACAGCCCTGTAAAAATAGAATATTAAAATCATGTAAAACCATTTACAAACAGAAGAATAATATTCTTAAATCACCCACAGAACCCATTAGGTCATCTTTTTAGCCTAATATCATTGCTATCTGCTCACGCCTATGCATGTTTACTCAGAAGTCCCACTTTTTTCAATGGAAGTGCAGTTAGAATTGAGTCTCCCAAAGCACAGTTCAAGCATGATCTGTTGATATGTCTTAGTGTTTCATAAAAAATTAAATGTTAAATTGGTATTTTGATCTATTTTCTCAGAAACAAGTTGCTTCTGTTGTTCTCCATACTATATCGAAGGTTCTTTACTGCCATTAGGCACCCACCCAAAGCCATAAGCCAAGTGTAAACAATAGTAGTCTGATATCTTGAACCTAAATTCCATCAGCAACTGGAATTATCACCAGGTCATTGCTTCCATCATTCATTTCCTCCACAGTGATGTCTTCAGCTCCCATTATGTTTATTTATTCAGCCATTTCCTAGCTATTTGTTGTGATTTTAATCAGTTAGAGATTTCGCATTCCTTCCACATCTTAGAGACAGCTCAGTAATAGTTAACTTTTTTTGGTAGACGTTATTACCGCTTTGATCCTGAGTTGACTGGACTGTGGAGAAGAAAATATAAATTTGTGGTCACAGTGGTGACACCAAAAGAGAAATTTCACAAAAGGACAAAGTGTGGGTGAGCTTTTTTCCTCATTGGTTAGATTTCTGAAAGAGAAATAATAATGTTATTATATTATATTATATTATATTATATTATATTATATTATATTATATTATATTATATTATTATATTATATTATATTATATTATATTATATTATATTATATTATATTATGGCTCCAATTCTAAACACATTTCTTCCATAGTTTAGTTCTGAGCGAGCTTAGGAGTGAGCGAGCTTAGGACTGCAACCTGATTAAATTTTTCAGTTTATATTTCAGTTTAGATTTGAATGTGAAAAGTGCATTTGCTTCATATAGCTACAAGAGTCCAGGAATGGGGGAGTGAGCTGTTTGTCACCTACCTCCCCCTTGGGACTACTTATACTTGTGGGTAGTAGAAGTTTACTAATCTTAAAGTCTCACAGAATCCCTTAGCCAGTTTAGAATAGAATCCTGTTTGTAAAAGGTAAAAGGTAAAGACCCCCCGACGGTTAAGTCCAGTCAAAGATGACTACAGTATAGGGTTGCGGTGCTCATCTTGCTTTCAGGCCAAGGGAGCCAGCGTTTTTCCACAGATAGCTTTCTGGGTCATGTGGCCAGCAGGACTAAACTGCTTCTGGTGCAACAGAACACCATGATGAGCGCCAGAGCACATGGAAATGCCGTTTATCTTCCCACCACAGTGGTACCTATTTATTTACTTGCACTGGTGTGGTTTTGAACTGCTAGGTTGGCAGGAGCTGGGACAGAGCGATGGGAGCTCACCCCGTCACAGGGATTTGAACGGCTGACCTTCTGATTGGAAGCCCAAAAGGCCCAGTGGTTTAGACCACATCCTGTTTGTACTGGCTCCTTGGCTAAGATATTTGAGTAGAGTGGGTATATTCTGGGTATATGATCATATAAAAAATTCCTTAGATGTGCAATATATATCCGAAGAGGGCTTTTTTTGGCTTCCGAAAAAAGTTCGCAAACCAGAACACTTACTTTCCGGTTTGCAGTGTTTGGGTTCCAAGCTGTTTGAGTACCAAGGTGTTTGAGAACCAAGGTACCACTGTATATTTCTTCAGTGCAAATTTGAAAACAAACAAACAGGATTTAATACATTTTCACTTTCAATATGGTACTAAGAGGAAGCTTAGTGCAGAAACACCCCACTTCTAATGTTATACAGTGGTACCTCGGGTTACTTATGCTTCAGGTTACATGCGCTTCAGGTTACAGACTCCGCTAACCCATAAATAGTGCTTCAGGTTAAGAACTTTGCTTTAGGATGAGAACAGAAATCGTGCGCGGGCGGCGCGGCGGCAGCAGGAGGCCCCATTAGCTAAAGTGATGCTTCAGGTTAAGAACAGTTTCAGGTTAAGAACGGACCTCTGGAATGAATTAAGTACTTAACCCGAGGTACCACTGTATAGGCTTAAAGACAATGGCAATAAGCAATGGCAAATCTTCTACCAAGCAAACTGATCTTGTGCAGACCTTCAGATAAAGCCACACCTTGTACTTTAATCTTCTTGGTCATTTCAGGCTTTGCAATCACAAGTGGCCCCTTGAGAAAAATATACTGTTAGACTTTGTTATTCTTGGGACTGCAAGCAATCACTGAGGATACCGCATCTCATCTGGAGGCTATTGTTTCCTGCTTTCTTATAAAACTCTCCTGTGTATTTTGATGGCTTGTAAAAGTGGAAAAACATTCTTATTTCTGCACAACCATTACAGCATTCCTGAATGCACTTGCTACAATCAGTTCATTCTTGGTGAACGCAACAGAATGGCAGCAGTATACATTTAGAGTTGTGACATCATTCCTTAATGTGTTTCCATTTAATGTGTCCAAACCTTATAAATTATTTGGCAAACCAATAAACAGTTTCCATTAGCAGTTCTGGTTTAGATCCTGTGGATTTTTATGGACAAGTTGGCTTAGGAAGTTATATCTATTTTCATCATTAAAAACAAATAAAACGAGAACTTCGATATAGCACAGTGATTCAATAGAGTTCATTTCTTCTTGATAGAGTTCTTCTTATGTTGATATCTACAGTACTTTTATAAGGATCTGGCTGGCTCTCTGGTACAATTACTGGTAAAATGCAATTGTTTCACCATAAATCTCATCTAGTATTTATATCAAGTCTTGTTCATGTAGAAGCTTCAGTTAATTTTACCAGGTAATATATTTTTCTACACGTTCCTAGAAATCACTGCATACCAAGCTGAAATCCTTTAAAATTTAACTCTTTGGCTGTATAAACCCGAGCTTTCTTCTAAAGCCAATGGAGGTTCTTCAAAGCTAGTAGCCAGAGTTTTCATCCCTTAAGACTCAAAACTGGTTAGCAAATTGAACTTGAAATTGAAAAATTAAGTAGAGCTCTCTGACATTTATGCTTGTAAGCCACAAGTCTGATAAATTACTTTGCTTTCTGTTAATGTTTTAAGCTAAGTTTATATTACTTCCAAATAATGGACACTTTAACATAAAATGATGGATTGATTTCCCATAAAGTACCAATAAATTTTTAACAGTGTAAATCTCTTGGGCTTATCAACTGGTCTGAGAAAGCTTAATTTGTCAAATCTTTGAGAGCAATACTTTTCTCTGAATATATCATATTCCTAGGGCTGTATGAAACTAAAGATAGACTCAGCCTTATCCAACTGCCAGGCAAGGACACGTACTCAGACAATATTATGATATCTCAGCACAAATTTGCTCACTGTAAGCAGTAATCTTAATTATGTAGGTACCTGCAGAAATAATGGCAAACATAAATCACAAGGGCACCTGAAGCTGCTTTTTGGATATGTAGATGTCACTTGCATGAGCAAAATTTCTGAAGCTCATTTTATCTCTACTCTAACAAGTCCATGCTGGCATTGTCCATACCCACTGATCTGATGTGGTCAAAACAGGTCACAACATAGAATGGAAGGTTCAATATCTTTTTTACAGCCTGTTAACCTGCTGCCATATCTTCTGCTGGCCCAGAGAATTCTGAAGACATATGTTACATGTGTACAGCTGAAGCTAAGGAAGTTTGAAGGGAAGGATAAGTCAGATTAGGGTGCTGGGGTGGGGATGGAGGAACCATGGTACAGTACTATTTTCCAAAGGATTTTTCCTTTGAAGCTGGTTTTTTGTTCTCTGGTGGAAATAAGCAGGTACCCATAATGGAGCCATTATGTTTTCTGTCCATGTAGAAAGCAACAATTTGCAGTGGGAAGAGGAGTTCTGGCTGGGATAAAGGGGATGAAGTTGTCCCCCACCTCCATGGTCCTGATCCAATGTCCCTTAGCTGCTTTTAGGATTGTAGAAAAAAATGTGGGAAAGCCCATCACCGATCTCCCATCATCATAGCCATTTTGGCCAAACAACAGAAAGAGTATTCAATTGTATTTGATTTTCCAGCTTAACAAGTTCTTAACTAACCATTGCAGTGTGCAACCAATTATTATTTGCAGTGTTTAACTAACAGGAAAAAATGTGGATGATCATCCTGTTTCTTTCCTCCTTGCGCTAACGATTCAGGCGGCGTTGATTTCTTTAAGATTTCCCTTAAGGTGCTTCTCTTAAAAGTTATGTCATAACCCTATAGATCACTTCTTTCTTGTGCTTAAGGATTATTTCCATGAGCCAAGGCTAAAGAAGATCAAACCCATTGTTCTAGTCAGCACTGTAAGTAAATGAAGACAAAATATTTTCCCAGAACGGCCTAATTTTATTGCATTCCAGAGTCATGTGTGGAAGGCAGGGTTAACATCTGTTCAGCAGCAGTTAATGCTGGCATGTACATTCCATTTGACTATCTAGCTGAGCTCAGGATATAAGTTTGGAATTGTGAATATGCCAGGTAGCAAGAAATCTCAAGGATAATTTGAAATCACTAACCTACAGGCTGTTTTCTCTGCTGCTCTGCAGCAAGGGAGTCAGTTTAGCTTGCTGCTGCATGATATCACATGGGTTATATAGATTCCAATATTTAGCAGACTGTATTCCTCATTCGATTTGGGATTGAAGTTCTACACAAAAGTACCGGTAGGCAGACACTACCAGCAATTGATTTTAACACTCTTTATAGCATCCAGGAATATTGTATGTTGTCTGCTTAATAATTCAGACCAGTATAGCCACATTGTGCAGCAGTAAAGCTCTTGGAAATGAAAATGGGATCCACAAACAAATACTCTAAGACATTTCAGCGATTTCCGTCCAGACACTGCTTGCAACTGCCGAATCCAGGCTATGTCTGGGAAATTCTGTACGTATGGCAGCCCTACCAGTGAAAGGCTTTTGGTACGTACTTTAGCTGCATGAAGAATTCATCGAAGAATAACATTCACCGGAACCACAAAATACAGTGACGCCTATATATAACATTATTTCTTGTTCTGAATTTGTTTTTCTCTTTGGCCTTTTATTATTTATTTCAATGCAAACATTCCCATACTGAATAATAATAATAATAATAATAATAATAATAATAATAATAATATTATACCTCTCCAGGCATATCCTTATACAAAGGAAGATCAAACAAATATCATACCAAATATATTGGTGGAGCAATTGTAAGTGATTTTAACTTTAATGCAGCGGCAGAGAGCTCTGATCTTGTTTGGTCAGTGAGGGCGGGAGGTGTTTAACTTTCCCACACACTGTTTCCCAAACGTAAATCACCCCTTAGAGCTGCTGCTAAGGCCCTCCAGTGGGGAAAAAACACTGGTATGAAAGGAATACTGAAGCAGGGAGGTCAGAGCTATGAGCCTTTGAGTAAGAAAAGCATACTGGACTATGGGTTGTGATCCAGCAGGGCCCATTCTTAAATTCTTGTGATCTATTATTATAGTTCACATTATTGATAGCTACAATCATATTGTTATAATCATTATTGTACTACTACTACAGACTTCTGAAAAATAACTTATATCCACCCAGTATTCATGCTCATACTCATTCAGACCACCCTGTGACAGTGGGCATTGGGTGGGTTTAATATATAAAATAACTTTTACTGATGCTCTTAAAAACACAGTAACTTTATTTTCTTAAATGTGCATCAGAAAAATCCCTCCACCTCTCCTCTCCATCCTCTTTTACCTACACTTCTGATGTGTTCTTTTGTGCAGGCAGAACATGACTGATGGGTATCTGAGGTTACTCCTGAAGCTAGATGTCAAGATAACAATGAAGGCTGGAGACTAGCTTGAGCACAGTTGCATTGTGAGGAGTGATAGAAGCTTTTGGGCTCCAGATTTCGGTGGTTACTCAGTTCTGGGAAGTTCTTTGTTCTGCCCACATGGTTAATTGGGGAAATCTGCAGAATGGGGGATGGCAGAACCATTATTGTCAGGCATTGTTGACAGGCTATTAGACAAGGTTATTCTGGTTACTGTAATCTTCCATCACATGTTCAGAAATCCATGGGAAAACATGCTACTTTTGACGAAAGAAGTACTGTACTTTCATAAACAAATAAGTAGCAGCTTCTTTAGAGTCATTCTAATATTGACCTCTATTTCCACTCCAATTCTAAACTTTATACTATGATCTCACAACATTACTAAAGCACATGCTGTCTTGTGTTTGGTGGTTTGTTTTCTTTTTCTGGATTCTTTCCACGCAGGTTGGTACAGAAGCAGTTGGGTGAAAATGGAATTATTCCTAGAAAATATATATATATATATATATATATATATATATATATATATATATATATTCTAGTAGCAAGTCAAGCTTGGCCCTGTAGTAAATAATAATAATAGTAATAATAATATTTTCAAGCTAGTCAACTTGATTTTTTCTTAAGATGAGCTTTCAGGCTTTTCCAAATCTGCTTTTAGTTAAAATAAGCTAGAGTGGTTGGTATCCTGTGCCAGGAATGAAAGGCTTAGCTGTTGTGCTTACATGTGGTTTTACTATCTGCTGCTTTGTTTTTAATGAGATAAATATTGTATTTTATTGGTTTCAATGGTATAGTTAATAATGTTTTATTTTATTGCTTTGACTTTTTCTTATAAGCTGCTTTGGGATGATTTCTGATTCTGAAATGTGACATGCTTAAAATCAATCAATATAGAAAGGAATTGTATTACTACCACTATTATATGGTGAAGCATAAAGGGGAGTGGAGGATGAAGTCAGGTAAGGTTGGAAATGCTAGAGTGATGTGACTGGCTGTCCTGCCCTAAATATACTTCCAGCAACCACTGGGAGCTGACTGAGGAGCAGGTCTGGTTGAAGAATGTCAGCATAACTACAGTATGACTCAACAGAGCACTTCATTTGCATGAACTGATATAATCAACTGCCACAGAGTCAGGACTGGGCCATGGGTAGCAGTCAGGAGAATGTCAGAAGCCAGGAGCCTGGAGCTGGCGGGGACCAAGATCACAGGTCGAACCAGGAGGCAGGAATGTGCAACAAGTCAGGAGTCAGGTCTAAAACCCCACAAAGCCAGGAATTTGGAAGCTAAGATTGATGCCTTAACAGACATGCCCAATACCACACCCAAGGAATACAGAGAGATAAATCACAAACTAAACAACTCTGTATGTGGTATACAAAAAATCATTAACAATAACACCTTCTAATACATGAAATCTTATATAATATGTACAATGCCAAAATAATAACACGCGCAATTTAGTATCTGAAAGACAAAATGTCCAAATATTCCTGAAATAAGTCCATGAGAACAACTCTCTATGTGTATACTTGTGCGATCACAGTGTAACTCTGACAACAAGAAACCCAGATTCCAGTCTCTGTTTCATGAATCTTCTTCTGGTTGGCCTGAAAAGGAACTATACAATTCAGTGCGCTCTCTCTATTTCTCTCTCTCTCGTAAAAAGAGCAAATTGCCTTTCTAAGGTTGGAGTTGACCTATTTGGTGGAACGTTGAATTGAGTTCTGTTGGGATTCAGCTAGAACAAGTATACACATGGAGAGTTGTTCTCATGGACTTATTTCAGACATATTAAGACTGTTTGGCTTTGAGATACTGAGTCGTGCATGCTGTTGTTATTTTGACATTGTATATCTTATTTAGGATTTGCTGTATTAACAGACATGTCCCACAACCAGCAATTATGTTAGTGCAATGTCACAAATTGTGCTTGCGTTCAACTTACCCTTCTGCGTCCAAGCTTTTTTGGCCTGATCCTTCAGGCCCAAATCCAGAGCGGGAGGACCAAGTGCTTGGTACCAAAGATTCCACACATTCTGGTCCTGCATTGCCTTTTGAAGCATCTGAGCCTTACTGTAATGTTAGAGGAATCCTCCCGTGAGTTGACTTATGCCTTTTTAATATTATACACCCCAGCTTGGTAGTTGAAGCATAGCAGTACCTGTCAGCACTATAACAGGCTGCCATTGCTGCTTGCTTTCCTCAACATGCAGTTGGGAAGAGAAGAAAGTTTTGTATACTTGGCTGCAGCAAGGTATTTGCCCCTAGGTCAGATTGTTTTTGGACCTTGGGTTGTTCCATTTAGAAGCATTTACATTTAAAGACACATTCCCAGCTGGAAGTATCCATGTTTTGCAATATTCACAAGGATTAAGGACAAACAAATCAGCCCCAGTTCCAGCAGACTGCATAACATAAGCATTTCTTTAAGAATACAGTTTATTCATTCAGGATCATAGGGGAAAGATATCAGGGTGTGTTTTTTTTGTGGGGTTGATTTTTTTTAAAGAAAGTCTAATGGTTCCTGTATAATTTCCCAAAGATTTCCTGTTCAAATTCCTCCTTTTCCAGAGCTGCCTTTATTTGAAAGCAACGTCTCCATTGTGCATGAACTCTTTCACCTCTGACTTCAGTACAATACAGAAACTCTAGAAATCAATGTCTTCCTGCCATTCAAACGCTCAGTTTATTAACTCCTGGCTTGCTGTGCATGAAGGTACTCTTAGGATCTGGAGATAATGTAGCTCTCTTTATTATCTACTGGAAGTTCAATCTTTTAAAAATACTTATTACTTCCTAGAAGAACACTGAATTTTAGAACAGTAAAAGCAGCTGTTACATGTGAAACATTCCACATGTAGGCTGTATTCTGTGTTTTTCTATCTAATTCATTATTCAGGTGGAAATAAACCTGGAGTCGCATAGAATTATCTGGAAACATCAGATGCTGCAGTATTATTGAAGATGACTTGCTAAGCAGCTGGATCACACCAGCTCTGTTGACCATTTAAGGTAGCTAGACCAGGACCCAGGTTGGGACCCACAATGCTTTGCAGTCATTGTACTGACAGCTTCCAGTGTTCTGGCCAACGAGAAGAAATGTATTGGGATGTCTGCCAAAGCACCTTACATTTAAGATATTTTATTTAAAATTAAAGCTTATTTTATTAATGTATCTGTACTTTAAATGCATTTTAATTTAGGCTGCTTCTCCTCCTGATGGTAAGATCAAGCATAGCCACATGAGTCTATTCAGAATGTGATGATGATGACCAGTGTTTTTCCTCAAGAAAAATAGGTGCCAGAACTCACCATGAAGGTGTTACAGTAAGTCATTGGGCAGCCCTGAACAGATGCCGGTTTGACAACAGCCATGTTCCCCTTTCGAATGTGCCTTAATGTGAAAGAAACAGCACATCATCTCCACTCGAGCATCCTGTAATAACTGACACAAGAAGTTGCAGATTAATTACCTGCTGTATACCATAAGGAAATACAGTAGTACCTTGGGTTACATATGCTTCGGGTTACATACGCTTCAGGTTACAGACTCCACTAACCCAGAAATAGAACCTCGGGTTAAGAACTTTGCTTCAGGATGAGAACAGAAAACACACGGTGGCAGTGTAGTGGCAGCAGGAGGCCCCATTAGCTAATGTGGTACCTCAGGTTAAGAACAGCTTCAGGTTAAGAACGGACCTCTGGAATGAATTAAGTACTTAACCCGAGGTACCACTGTAAATGTATGTCCTAAGGAAGCAAATACTGTATACATTTTCTTTCGCTGTGATTGTAGACAGGTTATGTATATGGGTTAAATGAAATGCAATATGATCTAGGTAAGGGATGGCCAGTGACCTTGCACACACCAGCCCCTTTTGTGGGACCATACAAGCTCTAAGTGTGTCATTGCTGTGTCACACTAAGGCCCAGCACATATGCAGCAGTCGCTGCACTGTAGCTAAGTCTGGGCTTTGACCCAGAGCGGGCATGAGCAGACAAGCTGTACCCTTGCCTTGATACAGGGGCCCTTATGCCAGATTTCAGTAACTTACTCCCCAGCACGCAAAAGCTAGTCATAGGCATTTCCCTCACCCCCCTTCTCTATTCAGGACTCAGCCAAGAAACGGAGAAGGAATAAATAACAACTAGATGATTGCGAGCCAAGCTGTATGCAGCTGCAACGAAGCTGTTGCAGCTGATAATTGATTTATCAGTCAAACAAAGGGTGCCTGCTGTTAAAAGGCAACAGTTTACATGGCAACTGGGAGAGTTTCGCCTCTTCTCTGCTCTGCCTTCAGCTTCTTGATGAGCACAAGCTCGCCTCCTAGCCAGAATGCAAGTTCAATACATAGTAGCAGGCCATTCATCACTCTTGAGACTGTGTATGTAATCTTTCTTTCAAAGCTGAAAAGGAGAGGGGATCTCACATCTGGAAACCTCCTATTTCAGTGCTATCGGGAATTCAGCCAAGGGGGCAGATGGGCTGAAGCTGCCAAGAGGTCTTTGAACACCAGCTATGAGGAAGCAAAATGGATAGCTAGTTAGATCTCCAGGTCACTGCTCTGCATCAAGCCTTAAGTAAACACCAGGGAGCAGTCCAGAAATGCCGACTATACAATTAACACGGGCCAAAAGTAAAATCCCTGAGTGCCCTGTTCTCCTCCGGCAGGAGGCTAGTTCGTCCCAGCACATGTTCCTGATTGTTCCCAGTTTATTGCCTAACTGCAGCACTTTACAAAACAAAAAACAAAACAAAAAGATGCATTGAACACTGGTGTGATATAACATGATTGCAGGGAGATAAATTGGGAGGCAGGTGCTTGGTGACGAAATCGCACAATCATTCCAGAAGGAACAATGCCAGAGCGTACATTTTCTCAGGGTAAGCGCAACATCTACTACCAGCTGAGGTCTGGCATCTACCCTGCTCATTCAAATGATATATTCTGCATAAAGTTAAAAAATAATGGTATTTTTTTTCTAGAAAAAGAGGTGCCGGAGCTCAACCACGAGCTTCTCCCTTGTTTTTTGATAATGGCAATGGTGCCCATCTGAGAGGTGCCGGAACTGAGTTCTGGCGAGTTCTGGCTGAAAATAAAGCCCTGGTCCAGAGCATTTAGAACCACGCGATGTTCCCAGTGCTGCACATAACACCTAGGAAACCTCCATGGGGGGGGGGGGACATTTTCAGAAATTATCTTCAGCTTTGGAAATCAGGATCCAAAAAAAGGAAGGAAGGCCAATTCATTAAATGTTTGATTTAGTGGTGAACCTGCTTTGGAGAGGGTCAGTGAAAGCACAAGTTGTTCACTGTGATTACGGGAATGAAGAAGCTGCTTCAGAGGAAGAGAGGATTGCCCCACAGCGAGTATCAACCTGTTTTAGAATTTCACATCTTCACCTCCCCTCCCCTCTCTGTTCACCCAAGACTAACCTGTTTGCTTACTTTTCACAGGCATATCTGTTCAGCACAACTGGGGAGGAAAACAAAGTCTGTCTGCCACCTACAGACAAGCTGGGTATTTCGAACAGTTTCAGACATAGCTAGTTCTTAAGACGCCGCCTCCCTGAAAAGGTAGTGGCCATATTTATCTAGTTACGAGAACAAACGGATGCAAATGTAAAGGAATGTTTAGATCTCAACCAAACATTGGGAGGAAGGTTTCTGAACTACAACCACCGTCAACCCCAGCCAGCACATGGCCAGTAGCCTGGGATTATGGGAGTTGAAATTCAGCAGCTTTGGAGGTCCAGAGGTTCCCCATATCTTAAGAAGAGGCAGGATGGCCACTTGCCAGGGATGCTGTAGTTCAGCAGTTCCCAATTGGCAGTCTGTGGACCCCAGGGGGGTCCGCGTAACCCATCCAGGGGGGTCCATGGCACATACCCGTCAACTGTCCAGGACATCCTGTTTTGGGGGGGTCATGCTATCACATGAGAGTCTGGTACCCGAAAACACACAAGGTTGCGGCACCCAAAAATGGGGCACCATACTCTCAGGTGGGTCTCATGTGACTCATTGCAGGAGTGTCGCTTGGGAGCCAAGTGTCCTGGTTTTGCCCTGAGACATGTTGGAGGGTATGGTGGCACCATTCACATAACAAAAATGACTGCAGAGATAGCAATGTTTTCAAAAGTAGGAGGTCCATGGCTTGGCTTTTGAAAAACAGAACATCCGCAGAACTTAGCTAATTGGTAACCATTGCTGTACAATGGTACCTCGGGTTAAGTATTTAATTCATTCCAGAGGTCTGTTCTTAACCTGAAACTGTTCTTAACTCGAAGCACCACTTTAGCTAATGGGGCGTCCTGCTGCCGCCATGCTGCTGCTGTGTGATTTCTGTTCTCATCCTGAAGCAAAGTTCTTAACCTGAAGTACTATTTCTGGGTTAGCGGAGTCTGTAACCTGAAGCGTATGTAACCTGAAGTGTATGTAACCCGAGCAGGAGGCCCCATTAGCTAAAGTGGTGCTTCAGGTTAAGAACAGTTTCAGGTTAAGAATGGACCTCCGGAACGAATTAAGTACTTAACCCGAGGTACCACTGTACGCACCATTCAGTCTCTTCTCATACACATACAAACATAAAACAGCAAGTGTGTGCTTCTGAAAAAAAGGAGACTGCCCATCAACCCCCTTTACTCCAGACCCTGTATGAATAAATCACAATGAAATAGTAATACACAGCAAGCATTCTAAACCTAAAGCATTCACAACAAATGATCATCTAGCCTTTTCTTGATTATCTCCAAGGAATGTTTCACAACCTCCTGGTCCTTATTGTGTGGCCAAACTGCTCTTTCTAATTCAAGCAGGGAATAAGTGCTAACATGAAAAATACTTAACCCCAGCAGGAGTTCATAGGTTGCACAAGCCATAGGCATCAAAGGATATTTGTGTGGGAAATCACATTGCAAATTCTGATTCTCCCTCTAGCCCGTAGGTGGCATAGTTCGACTGCCTGTGTTCTGCAAAAGCCAGATTGGAAAAATGGCAAGAAATGATGAGGAGAACGGAATAAACAGGATGTAACTGAACTTCTTTTTCACTCAGGAATGCGAGCTTCATCCTCAAATCTCATACGGCAGAACGTTAACTGGTGGGAATGATAACAGCTTTCAGATGGGCTCCACTCAATGCCATCAATGGCATCCAATCAATTGCAGCCTCTCCCAAAAGTAGGAGGAAAACAAGCACACAATCCCATACAATGCAGCCTTTTTGGCCTTCATAGGGGAAAAGAAAATAAGTACTCTGGGAAATGAAACATGAAATGCAACACAGATGGAGATTCTGAATAGAGGAAAATAAAAAGATTCTCCTGAAAGAAACTAGCAGAAACGGAATGATGTTATAACTGCCTATTAGCATCTCATGGCAGGTGTAGTCAAGTGGTGTCCTCCTGGTGTTGTTGGACAACAACCCCCATCATCCCTGACCATTGGCCATGCTGGATGGGGATGATGGGACATGGGAGTCCAAGAATATTTGAAAAGCATGGCTACCCCCGTTTTATGGTACCACAGGTATGACTGTATCTGACAATCAGTCTTCACCTTCCCCACCCCAGGTGTTTCCCTGGACTGGACAAAAAGACAGAAAGATCTGTCCCTCTAGATTCTAGATTCTATTCTCATTACCCTCTTAAACCCATGGCAGATGCAGTTTTGGGTTAACACATGCCGACTTGGCACCCACATGGCCATGAGCTGAGCAGGTTGTGTGACACATGCTATGAAGTCAGTTCAGATCAGCTTTTGGCAGTCGATTGCAGCTGCACCTTTCAAGTAGCTGCATCTGAGTTGCAAATAAAACATTGTTAGAGGCAGCACCTAATATTCTGAAGACAGGGAGCGTAAAAAGAGGCTACTTTCGATTGCCTCATAAATCCTCCGACTAGCAGTATTCAGAAAGCATCTTCTCCAGTGCCCAAATACATTTTATGGGATCCGCCATTGTGACGGCAATATCTTCCACCTATAAATCTGATTTTATTGTTGTGAATGGCTGAAAACCAGCAAGCAAATCCTGTGAAATAAATAAACCTGTGATGAGTTCAGAACATGTTGCTGGCAGGTATGCCATTGGCTCAACCCGGGGTAGTGTAGCTGAAAGTTCTCAGGGAGGAACAAAAACTACAGCTGCCACACGCTCATGAGAAATGTGGGAATAGTCCATTTCAGTTCTCCAATGAGCTCTAAAGATGATTTTAGCTTTAAATTTCACATAGCAAGCTGAATAATGATAATGGCTTGATCCACTATTAAAAACTATGTAGTTGTATTAACCCTGAGGTTAGCAAAACCCACACATCTAACTTAGTACACATATGCAATTTAAATGTATGCCATTTTTCAACTGTTTGTTGGCTTGGAGGGAGCAGATACCTAGTCCACCACCTGTTATGTGGCAAATCCCCTGCTAATTTAAAACTAGCCATGCAAAATTCCTGCTGCTGTGAACTTGCTGTGAATAGGCTTGTCTCTGTGGCTTTGCCTCAAAGCAAGGCTGATAAGAGTTTGGAATTTGCCCCAAAGAAGGCTAAAATAATATTTCTTAGTGGACTAGGATGACTGGTATAACTCTCATTTTATAGGAGCTGTTAGAAGTTACAGTAGATCCTTGATACAAGCATGTTTGGAATGGGAAAGCCATCAGTTTGGAGAAGATGACACTGACCCTCCTCTTCCCCACCCCACACCCTGCAGGTAAGAGAAAGGGCTTGGCGCAAATCATGTGTGTATGAAGGGGGGGGGAGCAGTTTGGGGAAACAAAGAGCCTCAAGAGGGATCTGAAAGTTAGATTAATCCTGTGCAGGGTGAAAAGATTTTGGGAGGACTGTACATGCTGGTTGGCTCTGCTTAAGCTCTACCTGTCTGTTTGTAAACAAAGCAGCTATGAATAAACCATAAATATCGTCTTTCAAAAGTAGCCAAACCAATTCCAGGTAGCCTCTAGGATCTCTCACTACTTGGGAGAGTGGGAAGCAAGTCATACTTCCCACTATAGATTTGGATTCAGGCCTATTCATATATTAAGCAGCACACCCAAACGACTGTTATTACTTATTCATTTGCATAGCACTTAATTGCCAAAGTGGCTTCCAAGCAGTTTACAGGCATAACATCAATTACTAAAAAATTATAAGCACACGTAATTAAAATATGCAATAAAGCAACTCAATCAAAACATGAAAACAAGCACCCACATCTTAACATCCAAAATGTGCAATAAACAAATCCCATTAAAACAGCACAAGTCAAAACAGTCAAAACACCATTTTTAACTGTTCAGGTCATGCAGACAAATGCTAGGGAGCTATGGGACCATTAACGCTCCCCAGGCTGCATCCTTTAGCAGATATCCCCAACCATTTGGAGATTGTATCTTGCTGTCAAACTTTCACCAGTATGAATCTGACCTTAAAAGGCCTCTTAGACACACAGTTTCTCTTACATGAAGAGTAGCCATGCCATTAAATGTGATCTTATAATCTCATTGCTAAAGGAATGAAGCTACCAGCATGAGTTTGACCAAACTGTGGGAGGCAGTGGAAGACAGAAGTGCCTGGCGTGCTCTGGTCCATGGGGTCATGAAGAGTCGGACACGACTAAATGACTAAACAACAAAGGAATGAATGCATGTTGGAAAAAACAGTATTAGCTTCCATAAAAGTCATTCTACTCTTAGCTAGAAAATGCTGCAACCTTGCAAGTGATAGTCTGATCTTCCCCATTAATAAGAAATCCAATTTCCTTAGCTCTGGCTAGAATTGTATTTTAGCAATATAGCCTGCCAACATTTCCCACTGATAGCCTCACAATGTGAACATTTTTACCATATTTTGATTGCACAGTTTAACAATATTTTGATTGGGATTTACAGGTCGACAGTATTATGGAGCGAAAAGTGTTTTCCTGACTTGTCACACGTCTTTTTGTGGACTTTGGCACTTTGGATACTTCATAATAAAACAGGGCATTGTGGAGGCCCAAATTTGCAGTTGGCAGTGTTAAAGCTACCTTTGTAATCTAAACTCCAACCCATCTGGATATCTGCAGCAACGGTCCCCAAAGCTAATAAAACAAACAGCAGTTATGCAGGAAATGATATCAGTAACAGCCCGAGGAGGCCATACCTCATGCCGGGTTGCTGGAAGTTCATCAGGGATTCTGATGGTCTTTGTACAATAACAAAGGCTTGCTGCCTTTTGTTTTAGTAATACATGAAAAAGTAGTGCCCTCGGTGACATGGTTGATCTATGCCAGCAAGAAAACAAGGAGTGGAGAATGGATTGGAAATATTGCAGAACAACAGAGGGCAGGGAAAGATCTAGTCAGCTTTGATGTGGAGCATGTACCTTAGCATTCCACAGGAAGAGTGTGTCTGAGGCCCCTCGGAAAGCAACCAGGAAGCAACAGACACATCCCAGCAAACATTTTAAATAAACTTGAACACAGGAGCTTTCCATTCAAAGCTTTCCATTTGAAAAACAAAACTTGAAAAGATTTTTTTAAAAGCTCCAACGCCAACTCAAGATGGAGATGTATAGTACATTCAACATTAAAGGGAAATTTGCAATATTGTATGTGTGTGAAAGCATTGCAAGAATCAGAAGAGTCTACATGGCAGTTCTTATGGTTTTCCCTACTCCAGTAATTAATCAAGGGGGCGTGGGTGGCGCTGTGGTCTAAACCACTGGGCCTCTTGGGCTTGCTGATCGAAAGGTTGGCGGTTCGAATCCCCGTGACGGAGTGAGCTCCCGTTGCTCTGTCCCAGCTCCTGCCAATCTAGCCATTTGAAAGCATACCACTGCACGTAGATAAATAGGTACCGCAGCAGCAGGAAGGTAAACAGCATTTCTGTGCACTCTGGCTTCTGTCACAGTCCTCCATGTGCCAGTAGCGGTTTAGTCATGTTGGTCACATGACCAGGAAACTGTCTGTGGACAAACGCCAGCTCCCTCAGCCTGAAAGCGAGACGAGCGCCACAACCCCATAGTCGCCTTTGACTGGACTTAACCATCCAGGGGTCCTTTACCTTAATTAATTGAGACAGAACAGTTTTAGCACAGAGCAGAAGAAACTCATGTGGATAGTTGCTTCCCTTCACCCAGGACTGAGGAAACATGTGGTCCTCCAGATATTTTGTTGGGGGGGGGGACTACATCATCCCTCACCATTAGCCATGCTGGTGGGGGTTTCTGGAAGCTGGAGTTCAACAACACCTGAAGGGCCAAGAGCTGCTCACCCCTGCCTTAATCTGATGTGGTGGTACATTTTTTGCTCCTTTAAACACATGCTAAGTTCACTCCCTTGGAAGGTTGTGGACTCTCCTTCCTTGGAGGTTTTTAAGCACAGGTTGGATGGTCATCTGCCATGGATGCTTTAGTTGAGATTTCTGCATTGCAGAGTGTTGAGCTAGATGATCCTCCAACTTTATAATTCTATGATTCTATGTATAAAATTCACTGCTGAACAACTTCTCCAGTGATAGGCAAAAAAAGAAAAGAAAAGAAAAATAAGTTCTATTCTATTTCAGGCACATGATTGTTTTCATAGCAACGAATTATTTGTGCTCTTAAATTCTCCATTAAATTGAGTTTGAAATATACAAAACAGCCATGGCCCAGTGAAACTGTAATTGTCTCCAGCCTCTTACAAATATTTGCAGAATCAACACTCAAATTCCCTGGAAGCCTCATTAAAGTAGGACACTATCATCTTCTAGGTGAGAATATCAGTGCAGTAGAAAAGCTTTCAAGATGGGTTTTTTTTAAAAAAAGATTACTTTGGGTGCCTATCTGACTCTGTATTTTTGATCAATAGGGTCACTGCTTTAGTCTTCTCCACCAGAAGCAAGTGAGGCAGTAAAGATTGACATGGCAATTACAGAGGAATGCAGCCATGGCAACTGGAGTTGTCTGCAAATTTCTGAAGTTTCAGTTGAACAGAAGAAAAGATACAAAGAAGTGGATTATCGAACCATTTGCACAGAAGGCAGTGGGCTTCCACTCATGCTTGCAGGTGATCTGTTAAGAATACAGTACCGTGGTACCTCAGGTTACAAACTTAATTCATTCAGGAGGTCCGTTCTTAACCCAAAACTGTTCTTAACCTGAGGTGCGCTTTCGCTAATGGCGCCTCCTGCTGCCACCGCCCCGCTAGCACGCAATTTCCGTTCTCATCCTGGGGCAAAGTTCGCAACCCGAGGTAACTACTTCCGGGTTAACTACTTTCCGGATTTTGTAACCTGAAGCCTTTGTAACCTGAGGTACCAATGTACACTGGCTCAAACTGACCCCCTCATTACATATTGTAAGGCACCGGGCAAAAACATTCCTCTTCTCCCAGGTCTTTGGCTAATGAAGCAATCTATGGCCTTTTACACCATGGTATTGTTTCTGCTTGTTACTATGTTATGTATTTTTGTGTTTTTATATTGTAAACTGCTCTGGGATCCTCAGATGAGGGGTGATATAGAAATAATAATAATAATCTAAAAATAAGGCTGCAATCCTATACCCATTCCCTGGGAGCAATTCAGTGGGACTTGCTTCTGAGTAGACATGAATGAGACAGGGTGATGGGCAGGGTGCTGGCAGCCATCTTGGCTCTGCTGGTGCATTTGCACTGTGCAGTCTTCCCTGCTGCCTCATGCTGGCCCCTCTCAATAAGCAGCTGCTACTCACCTGCCATGAAGTTAGGCAAGTGCCTCTGCCCCACCATGTAGTCTGCTACTAGGTAACACCATTTTGTATATGCTTAGTACCATTACTAGACATACCCCCTTTCCTGTAACCAGAGGCAGAGTTTGATGAAGGGTGAAAGAGGTGCAGAAGGAGATAACATGGGGGAGAAGTAATTCTTGACTGTGTCCCCCCCTGCTTCAGAGGTGCAGCACACCCATTACTCAGAGTGTGCTTAATGAAAGGAAGGAGTGGGTGGTGTGTGTAATCCCCTTGCAATGAGGTTATTCTACCATCCAATAGCTTTAAATCATCATGGGAGAATAATATATGGTGGTCCTAACCCAGACCTGAGGACCTGGAATTTCTTTGTCATAAGACCATGTTTAATTTTCAAGAAACAATGCACTGGGGAACTGACACATAGGAAGCTCCCTCTGAGCATTCAAATTATGATACTTCTTGGCTATATGAACAAATAGCCTCATAACGCTTTCAGTGCTTTGCTTTGCCGAGAGCAACACAACTAGGATGAAACCCATGTTGGTTTCCTAAAAAGGAGAACTGGATAATTTATCTGTTTTTCACACAGGTTGCTTATAATTGTGAGGTTTTCCCACCTCCCACCCACAGCCATCCTTGGACAACTCTGAGAGAAAACGAGTAAGTTTTACTGCATTACATTTTGGGTGACCAGCAGAAGAAGGGATCGAAGAGATTAGCTTGAACAGCAGTCTGCCAGTAAGCCGCTTTCCAAGGGAGATGAGACTGGCAGTCCTCCTGGAGGTAAACAACACTGGTACCTTCTATTGTCGGTTTTAAAAACTCAGTTGGCTACAACTTAGCTAATGTTATAAGGGATTCACGAGAAGTTTGCACTGGACGGCTTCCACTAATCTGAACATTTGTGGCGAGATAGCAGTATTCATACCTCCAGGGAAAGATTGGCGAGATACCCAGATCAACGTTGCCTATATTACAGAGAGGAACTCTCCATCACTTCTTAGCTAGCTCTCGCCTCTAGAGGGAGTAAAAGCTAACTTCTGGAATGGAAACGATCAGGGATATCATCATTTCTTCCCTTCATGAAATTGTGCTTTGCATGTGGATGTGCTGGGCCCAAAAATAGGATCAGGGATGTAAGTGAAAGTGCGGAAGGCAAAGTGTACACATTTCTTACTTTCAGGGGTTTATGGGAGCTTTTCAGGTGGTGGAGAAGAAGGGGGCTTTATTTTTTTAAAAAAGCAATTCCTACATTTTCTCCTCCCCCTTGAATTCTTTTTAAACTTGAGTAGTGGCTACAAAGGATGAACTGATACACACTTCAGAGTACGCTCCTGGTTCTTCCTTGAAGTTTAAACCACATGACTTCAGATGACTGACAGATGGGCTCCCTTCTCCACCTGTCAAAGTGGTCTGTGGAAAGTTGGCCACTACCAGATCTGACCCTGTAGCTGGATTCAATTCCTTACCCTTCGATTAAAACCTTTGCTGCTGAATTTTGTTTAAGGCAAAAACTTTGCGTATGTTAACAAAACTGAAGTTGGTTACTAATTCCGTGTTTGCACGAAAGTTCAAAACACTGTTATAATCAGTAAATATGTGATGTCCTCAGAGGACAACAGCAAATATGGAACTGGGTGTATGCACACCATGATGAGCTTTAGGTGATCCCAAATCTTACCTCTGCACCTGCAGGGGGAGTGTCCTCTTTAAAAAGGAATTTAATTTATTCATGCTGTGGAAACACAACAGCTTTGACTGGAGAAAACTCTCACAGATCTCAGAGGAGGTGGAACCCCCGGTCATGGAGATATATGATATAGGGGAGATCAAAACTTATTTGGAGGATCATTGACATATATATTTTAGTTCTTAAAAACAACAACAGAAGTTTAGTCTGCCATCTTGATTCAAATCATGTTCAGTTGTATCCAAACACAGACAAAAACCAGGCCCATGATCTTAGTGACCATTGGTTATGATGATTGTAGCCAATGCTAGTCCTACTCTGAGTATACCCATTGAAATTAATGAAAATGACCAACTTAGGTCCATTAATTTCAGTGGGTCTACTCAGAGTAAAACTGAGTTGGATACAACCTGGCATCTTAAGAGGTGTCCAAATGAAAACCAAACAACCAACTTTGCAAAATGTTTAAGACCCAAGGCATAGTAACTAGTGAGTGATAAGTCGCCACAAGTAATAACAAATGATCATCCTCTTCCCGAGAGTTGCTAACTTTTTTCTGGGTGGGGCTCCTGTGCCTTGAACAAGTAGTAAAATGATGATGAGAAATTCAGTTGATCAAGTTTTCCACATTGTTGTATCTGCAGCATCTACTCCACAAGATCCTTGCCAGGAAATAGCCGGCAATGTTCCATCAGCCATTAATACCACAGGGCACAATGCTCTATTGTTTTAGAACACGCTGCTGCAAATTAATATGACTTGCTGATTACTGTATTAAGATTGACATTCCAACCCCAAACATTTCTGCCAATATACTTGCAAGCTGCTTTGGCATCATGACATCCTTTGCAAAGTTGTGCAAAGTATCCTAGCCATTCCCACAAAGGCTCAGCAAATCCTGGCACATATGCTACCAATTCAATGTTGTTGATTCAGCCTCATCTGCCATATTAGCTAGAAGCAGGCAGCAGAATTAACATATGCTTTGTGGGTATTGGATGTGTAGAGATCAGAAGATCCAAGCCACATCACCAGGTGGTTAACAACTGATGAGTAGAAACTGGAAATATGAAAACAAATCTTATAGGGCCAGATTTAACTAAGTTCTTGCACTAACAGAAGCCAGCATGGGTCCTGCTAATGCAGTGGGGCTTTCCTCCCCATTCCTCCCTCCAGGCTTCCTCCTCCCAGAACAGCACATGGTTTGGGGGTTGGTGGAGATAGAAATTCTTGCATTGATGGAACAATCTCTTTAGAGCAGGGGTAGGCAATCTAAGGCCCAGGGGCCGGATGCGGCCCAATTGCCTTCTAAATCCGGCCCGTGGATGGTCCAGGAATCAGTGTGTTTTTACCTGAGTAGAATATGTGCTTTGATTTTAAATGCATCTCTGGGTTATTTGTGGGGCATAGAAATTCGTTCATTATTATTTTTTAAAATATAGTCCGGCCCACTACATGGTCTGAGGGACAGTGGACCAGCCCACACCTGAAAAGGTTGCTGACCCCAGCTTTAGAGCAATGTTGAATTCCACCTAGAGTACCTCAACCCAGCTGGTATTGAGAGGCTACCTAATAAATATCACAGTGCCTTTAACAAATAAACTCCTGATTGTTTGAAGAATATGCTTAAATGATTTGTCAAAGGCATCACTCCTGACTACAGTAATACTGATATGCTGCGTATACTTTGAGAAGTTACCCAAGTGTATTTTGCTTAAATCACCCCTTCCCCAGCTGTCTTGTTCCTGTGAAACCTCACCAGTATCATCTTCAAACAGTCATGTTAAAGCCTTGATATCATAAGAAGTATAATTTATCCTGTACATTTAAAATGCCAGTTACTAAAGAACCAATCACACAAAATGTTCTAGGCTTCCTGGTTTTAAAACGCCTCCTGTGCCTATGAACTTGGGATTGTTTACTTGGCAATGAAATGCTAAGATTTATTTTTATTTGAAAAGGACTTGCATTGGCATGTCCATTGTTACATGATTTTTAAAAAATTGAAACAGAAAGGTGAAATGACAACCTCTCCCATTGGCATAAGCCAAAAACAGACCTAAAGAGAAGAGAGCAAACATATTCCCCAATAACCTCTCAACACAGTACCCAGTGGAACAATAACAATAGAATAGGAACCTGAAAATTAGAGAAAGAGGCTACACATTCCCCATCCCTGGTCTAGTGTGTTGTTGTTGAATTCTATAGAGGAAACACCTGAAGCTTGTCAATACCAGCCTCAAAGTCTTGAACTTATGACTTTGGAGAAACATCCATAATATCTTTACTTTTAAGTTTAAGAAAGAGAAGGAAGTCAACTTGATGTCAAAGCTTAAGATCAGAAGCTATGTTTGAATCCAGAAATTCAGTAGCATTGCTCTACCCTAGCTTTGCTGTTCCACTACCATGAAAACACCTATCTGCAGTACAGCGAGAAGCAGATTAGACATGTTTATGTGTGTTTTACATAGCCATGAAGTTTTATAAGGACAGGGCCAGCCTAAGACATTTTGCTGCTTGATGTGAAGCAGCAAAAGGCACCTCCTCTTATTCAAGGTGCATAGGTAAAGGTAAAGGGGACCCCTGACCATTAGGTCCAGTCGTGGCTTTTATTCCAAGTCAGTAGCGAATCCACTTGTTCTCCCCCCCCTTCTTTCCAACCCCCTTTCTGTCTTTGCTGCCCTCTTTCTTTTGCCCCCTACCTCAGGCTACTATTGTAAGGGCTCTGCCAGGCGACCTGTTTCCTGAGTGTTCATCCTGATTTGCTTGCACAAAGCTCACACGGCAGTTGGGCGATGTCTGGTCTTTATGGAGCATTTGTTCCCACTTGTTTTTGGGGAGTTTATATGACCATGAGCATCCACCCCAATTTGATGGATTAGGATTCTACTGAGTCATGAGAAGAAATAGGTACAAGGTATGGAATGTGAGTAGGGATGCGGGTGGTGCTGTAGGTTAAACCACAGAACCTAGGACTTGCTGATCAGAAGGTCGGAGGTTCGAATCCCTGTGACAGGGTGAGCTCCCGTTGCCCGGTCCCTGCTCCTGCCAACCTAGCAGTTCGAAAGCACCTCAAAGTACCGCTCTGGCAGGAAGGTAAATGGTGTTTCCGTGCACTGCTCTGGTTCGCCAGAAGCAGCTAAGTCATGCTGGCCACATGACCCGGAAGCTGTATGCTGGCTCCCTCAGCCAATAAAGTGAGATGAGTGCCGCAACCCCAGAGTCGGCCACGACTGGACCTAATGGTCAGGGGTCCCTTTACCTTTATGGAATGTGAGTAGCAGAGCACCCTCACTCATCTGCCACCCGAGGCCAGCATCTACATTTTGCCTAATGATAGAGCCAGTCTTTATGAGCTTGCAAGGGGCATTTCACCGTGCATCTGACACTAAGCTGTTTGTTATCAGTCTTAGTGCAAATGTATCTTGATGTAAAGAAACAAAGAAGCTAGCTGCCTATGTTTTGTGCCCTTTTAACACTCATAAAGCCTTTTTTAAAAGGGGTCAGAAGCTAAAACCGCTTGATGGATGGGAAAGCAAAGCGGCCTGCCCATTATATTAGCTCTGTCATCATCAGGATTCCATCTGCTTCTAATGAGGTAGCCGATAAGAAGCAACAGCTTGCTCAAGTAAAGAAAAGTTTTTTGCACTCAGCGGCCTCATTTGATGCATGATGTTTTGCTTTTGACATTTGTTCACTCTGTTGAGCTACGGATGCAGTGCACTCAGTTACTGCCCAGCAACAGAGCTGCTAAGTGGCCTTCCTGGCAGATTGTTCTGTTTAATGCACTTTTTATTCCCTCAAAGGCGTGTAATCAAGGCTTGCTCTAATGCTTCCTATGCTGAAGTTAAACTGAAACTCAGAACAAAATGTATTTTTACCAGCCAGCATCCGGAAAAGAAAAGAAAATACTAGGAGGACTCATTACAGGGAGAAGCCCTGCCACTTACTATCCTTTCATGTATTTATAGATGAACATTTAAAGAAATAAACAGCATGAGGGTGGAGTGATAATGGTTCTTGATTCCTCTATGGATTTTGCTCCTGGATTTCCAGAGTGCTCTCATATCCTCTGATCATAGGAGGTTGTGGTGGCGGCAAGTTGGACTTTGGTATTGTCCATATTTTGGCAACACCCAGCTCGCAGTTTGCTTATTGTCTAACTGGCAACAGTAGTGTCTGTCTGTGACTGTTGGGAGTGAGTTGACGGAAACTCAAGCTAGAGCAAGAGATCCAGGGTGGAAGAAAGGTGCTCTCAAGTTGCCCATGCCAGCATTTGGGGCACTCAACAATGTTACGGTTTTGTGATATAGTCCATAGCCTAAGTGGATCTTTGGCTTTCAATAGGAGAGGAGACATATGCTGAAAAAGGAGGAGGAAATAATTCCATAAAGGTTGGGAAAATATGTGAAACAAACTCTCCAGTCCACAAGAAGGGACATTATTACATAAAGAAGCCTGTGTGTAAATCTGCTGACATACATAAATGTTTCCTTTTTACTAGAATTTAAACCCCACTCCTTAGGGCACCCAGGAATTGCTTTTATCTTTCTCACATTATTAGTGTAGATCTTATTATGAAATCCACATATTATTCATCCTTTCAAGCCTTCATCTTTACATCTCTGCATGGGGTTGGACTAGATGATCCTCAGGGTCCCTGCCAACTCTACAATTCTATGATTCTATGAGTCTATGATCATGGTAGTTTGTAGCTAGCAAAGACCCACCTTGGACAGTCCCATCAGGTTGCTTCCAGGATCTTGAGGAGGTCATCTTGTTGAGGTGCCCTGCCATAGGCCAACCATTCCTATCTTATCACTCCTGTTGGAGTGGAAGTCTTGGGTTTATATTTCCAGATCTCTCTTTGTCCCTTAAAACCTCTGGGACAGCCCCCAGCAGTTATGTTCTTCCTTTTCTCCCCTGTAAAACTTCTTGTCCCTGATGCTTATGCTTTTTCTGTTTATAAATCTCTGTGCTCTACTCCCTCTTAGAAATCAATGCTCTTCTGTTGTCCACCTGCAGAACTTTCATGTATACCATACTTGGTTATTGCTGAAGATTTTCTGGCATTGGTACACGGTGGGGTTCTCATCCCATGCATATGTCCTCCTCACAAAAGACTGAAGTGAGGGTGCTTGGGGGCTCCCCTGGTTGCTCAACTTCACAGTCTCACAGGGATCCTAGACTTACCATGGCATCTGATTGTACTGCATTGTGTGCTTGTCATGATGGTTAGAAGACGTTCTCTCAACTCCATGTGGTGAGAAAGAGGATGGGGATGAAAAACAAAAGAAAACACAATGAAAAACTGCAGTTGCAAGAGTGGCCTTTTGATGATGCTACCAGAGGGAGAGGGAGCCACTGTCACTACAGACTTTGGGATAGCAGTCTAGGGACCCAATTGTCAGGAGGACACCCCACATGCAACAGCTGTATAAGGAGTTCCCACCTTAAGACTGTTAAATTTAGAGTCTAATATTACCAAGTCGCACCATTGGCTACAGTAGGGGTTGAGAACATGTTGCCACTTCTATCATCTCTGAAGATCAACCACACAGGCCGGGGCTGATGGGAGTTGAAGACCAACAATATCTAGGGAGCTACAGGTTCCACATCCCTGGACTACAAGGTAACTCATGCAGGTTTGGGTTCACTATCTTCCCAGGCCATTGATGGCATCTCTTTCTGCCCTTGAGCACACTTAGGTTAATCCAATGCTTGCTCTTCTCTCTTTAGGGACTTTTAATTTACAGTGCCGCACCGAGACTTTTACTGCATTGCAGTTCTCCCTTTGATCAGTGAATTATCCCCTTAATTAGTCTATGAATATTAATAACTGCTAAGTACATTGAAGGCAGGTGTCCTGGCACTGCATTTGTTGCTTTTGGAGAATAATGCTTGTTTCATGGAAACAAAAAGAGGATATTTTTGTGTGTGGGAACAATGCCCACTTCTGCAGCACGTACCCTTGGAGAACCAGGATGCTATGTCATTTGGCCACAATGGTCAGGAGCACTAAGAAATAGAATGTGGAGTCATGAGTTCTTAAGAGTTGGAAAGTCTCCCAGTTCCACAGAGGGGTCTTTTTCTTTCTTTTCGCAGCGGGGAGTGGGGTGTGTGTGTGGAGGAGAATATGATGCAAATCCTAACAACAACTGGCTCCAAAACAAGACATTTGTGTTTCTTATTATTTCCTGAAAACCAGCAGAAATATAGAACTAACCACTTTCTGAGGACTACAACAACAACAACAACAACTGACAATAGTTCTGAGGTTCCAAAGGGAAAAGTTCTGAAGGTCTTTCAGGAACCCAGGCCTGTACTAGGGAGAGAAGGCATGTGTCTATTGTGACAACACTGCCTGAAACTATTGGTTGTATTCACAGAAACATCCGACTAAGTTAGGTCCATTCATTTTAGTGGGTCTGCTCTGAATAAAATCTGATTGAATACCCCCCCATGTCATCACCATTGTCTCTGGAAATGAGGACTACCAGCAGAGCAGGGTGAGGCTGATGATGAAGCAAGAACATTTGTATAGAAGCCCAGATGTCCATGGAGGGGCAGTATGGATCCCAATCATCATCAGACTGACCACTTGGCCTAGTCCATGCTTCTGGCAGTCTTGGACTAAAATAACTACAAGAGGAATTGCTGGACTTGAACCCGAAAGCCTGGTCATCCTAAACTGGGAAGAACGGATCTATGAGAAATGGACAAACCACAGTTGTGGTGAACTCCTCAGGCAGACCTGAGATGGCACTACACTGTCCTATCACTACATTGGACGTGCCAATGAAATTTCATAAAAGCTGCAACCCTATACACAGCTGAGAGTAAATCTCGGCTTTCTTCTGAGTAGATATGCCTAAGATTGTTCTGTAAGCTTCTTGAAAGCTCATGCTACAGCAGTAGGGCTGTAGTAGCTTCTGTGAATTTTCTGTGCTTGCTGATTTATCTTTTTCTTTGATTAAATTTATATCCCTGGGTTCAAAATCTCAGCTCAGCCCTGATGCTCACAGCAAAACCCATGCATACCTATTCAATAGCAAGTCCCATTGAACTCAATGGGTCTGAGTCCAGCCATAAGAACAACAACAACATATTCCAATCACTTGGAAAAGTTATATTTGACAAGTCACTATCCCTCTGCATAACTTCTTAAAGTTTTTGAGTCTTGCTTGAAATTGGATAACCCAATGCATACCAACTTTAGCTCCTTGTTAAAAGAGAGGATAGAATACAGACATGATAAATCAATAAGATTATACCTAGTGGCCAATCCACAGTCTTTTAATGATCTATATCCTTTTGTAGTGTGTAGTAAGAAGAAATGCAGAGCGAGATTTTATGCCACTGGGAAGCATATTGCAGCCATCTATGAATCCAGCTTTAATTTTTCTCGAGGCTTCTTGCCAATTAAAGTCTAGATTGATTACTATATATGCTGTGTAACTACAGGATAAACAGAAAAAGGCACAGCAATGATTAAGCCAGGAAGTTCATGGAAGCCATTCATTACAATGCACCAAATTGGTCTCTGGGCCTCTGTTCTGCTCTGTTTGCAATTATTAAAAACTGCATAACGCTACCACACCATGATTACTCCCAGGTACAATGACAGATGCCATAGAAATACAAGAGCCCCTTGATTTCCTTCAGCCTCATTTGCAACCAGGAAACCAAACAATTAAATTGACTTGGATGAGAAAAAGAAGAGCGTACATGCCATAAAACCATGCCACTGTGTTGCAACGCTCTCTGCAGCTGCTACAACTTTTTTTATACTTTTACTGTCTGAAAAGTTTGTGCATCATAAATAAGCTCCGATTGATTTAAAAGTGCAGTTAATGTGACGACACCCACATTTTAAATTTGCTTTAGTTATTCTGCTCAGGGAAAAACTTTAAAAACCTGGTTTTGTGGCTTGCAAGTTCTTTTTGTTTGTTTTGATGTGTATAGCAGACAACACCCTTCCCCCCCTTTACAAGCAATTGCTCTAGTGCTGATTGAGATCCGTGGACTTAAAACCTTAGACAGTTGCCCAGGCACAGGCAATACCCAGAATCAAATAAGGAAAAAGGCATATATAGGAATTCATAAGTAGTTCAAGTGATGGGGAGAGTGAATGCCACCACCATGCCTCTATAGAACAGGGATGCATTTATTTCCAAAAATGTAAATGTGGATGAAGTAATTGTAGTAGTATTCAAAAGCTGGGTGCTACAATCCTGCATTCAACTAAGAGGAAATGTAAAATATAAAATGCTAAATCATTTGTGAAGCCATTCATTCTAATTGGGGCCCATGCCAGATATGGAAACTAGGATTATTTCTTACATCTGTGGTGGCCAACCTTTTTTTGGCTGAGGGCTACACTGCACCATGTTCAACCCTCTGACGGCAAAGTGGGCATGGCCAATTTTCTTTTTAAAAAAAATAATGACAAATGGGGTGCCTTGGGAGGTCACCAAAACCTTTTAACATTATGGAATCACAGTAGAGGAGCCATGGAAGTACTCAGCAATAAAATAAAATAAAATAAAATAAAGAATGAAAAGAATGAATTAAAAATAGACAGTTCTTCTTTCTTGGATCACTGTGTGTAGGGCCTACATGGTGATTTATTAAATCTGGCACCATATATAATTTGCTTAATAATGAGATCTAATTGCTAAATTGCAATCCCCCCAACCTTGTACATCTGTTGCAGAAGGCTAAGAAGTTGCGCATTCAACATGCTGCCAGCCAATCTGTTCTCATTAGTGGGGTATGAAGTATTTTCCTCACTGCCCAATCCATCACGTGCATCCAGTTGCCTCTCACTAACAAAACTGCCCAGACTTGTGGCAACCTTGTTATTCGCTATGCAAAAGGCATGAACCAATGCAGCCCCAGGGCTGAGTCTCACAACCTAATCAGCCTGGCCAGCACCTACGATAGAGAATGTCTGTCTGACTGTCTGTCTATACTGGCCTAGAGCATTGCTGGCCTATTGCAAGGCAGGAATCCAGTGTCACTTCCTTCTGTAGCGGTGTGCCAAGAGCAAACCTGGGCTGAATCATGTGCTTGTCACCAGCTGACATCTCACCATGGTCTGGTCTTGAAGTTAGCATGACTGATTTTTTACTCAGGGCTACTATGTAGTCATCAGCGCCTGAATTAACATGTAAAGGAACTCTCACTGGCAGAACATAACATGGAGCACTGTATTAAACCAAGACAAACCATGGATTCATCTAGCTCAGTATGTGTCAGGGGGCTGTCGGGAGAATGCTGGACAGCGATCTCCTTCATGGCTTCTTGATCATGCCTGGCCTGAGACTCTTTGTTTGTGGTGCATCCACTCTGGGAAGAGTTGGCATGCTAATACAAATGGGTTGTCTATGCATCAGGGATCATTTTGTGAATAGCCACCATTCTGTTTCATTTCGTTTGAATTTCATTCGTTTACTTAGAGATTTCCATTTTGTCCTTGTAACGGCCATGAACTGCTCATTCAATCTATTCTATCCAATGACAGTAGGACAGCATTGGATAAAAACCCACCCACTTCCAGCTGCATCACATCTGGGATGCAGATCTCCAAAACATCTGGCTGTCAGGGAGCCAGGATCCTCCCTAGGGACTTTTATTTACCCATGAGATTTTTATTTTAAAGACACTCGCAGAAAAAGATTAGGCCACGTTTTAAAGCCAGTTGAAATATTCATTACGAAGAGTCATAAAATGTGAGCAGAAGCCCAGCCAAGACTATAATATTAATATTATCATTGCAAGTTGGAACACATGAAAATTTCATGGGCTAATTTCAGGGAGGGAAGTGGACTCAGAGGTTCTCTTCATATTGTGACCCTTTAAGAAACCAAAGGACAGCCCCCCTCATTACCTGAAGAATCCTTTTTGGGGTGGAGGAAGGAGGAAGGAAAAGAAGAGTCAGGATCTCAGGGACAAAGCAACCCTCCCTATTTCATAATGACATAATGATGATGTCATTTACTGAGGGCAGCATGCTTTTCTCAAAGGAAACCTTCCAATTAAGCTAAGCTTTGGAATAGGTAGAGTGCATTGGCATGCATGTATAAGTGTCAAACAGGCACTGAAATTTTTTAGAATCCCCAAGTCCTTTCATTACAACCTACAGAAATGAGCAAGCTTTTGAGTCAACCAGAGCTCTTCATTAGACTTTACATTATGCTGTGCAGGTGGGAGTAAAGCTATGGTGTCTGCCACTGGTCAAAAAAGTCCATTTTTGATGTATAGTTTTAGAAATGGTGTGGCTATGGGGTTCTCATGAAGAAAGCTTGCACAGCAGTACTTGTTTGGAGGGGTGTGTATGCCATGTGGCATTGCCATTTTAGCTCACTTTCCCCATGCTGCAATCCTAGAGACACGGAAAATGAGCACCCCCACATCCCAGATCAGTTTTCCCAGACCTTTGTTATAGTTTCTGCAGAATGATAGCAATTGAGTTGGTTTTAGCTTTTGAAGGCGTGCTGAGTATTGCTGATTTTGTGTCTTTTTTCCTGCCAAGTTGAATTATGCCTTTGTCCTCTTTTTCCAGGACACATCCTCTTCTTCATGGGTATGTAAAATGAGAGTTGTCATAGCCATCCACAGTTAAAAGTAGAATTCGGCAAATGCGCCCTCTTTTTTGCTCTTCAGAATATGGCAACCCTAGTTTTGCTCATATTGTTGAACTGTTGCTGGTCTGGCATTATTGTTTTATTACCGAACTGCTGTAGGTGATTTTTTTGCCCCCCCCCAGGCCACTGTGGATAGGCTGAATTTGAATCTGGGTTTGGTGGGAACCCAGAAGGCTCTGCAACGGCGAATGGGGTGGAGCAATGGTTGACAAAACAGTGGGGCTCCAAGAGGACAGGGAAGCCGTGAGCTGGGCCACAAACCTCGCCCACCACTGGACAGAGTGAGCAGCCGTTAGATTCAATAGCGCATTAGACTCAAGTAAATACGGCATTTATTTAGAGGCTGCCCTTCAGAGTGGTTTCTCTCAAAGCAGCTCTCTACGTGTGAAAAACAATGATGTATATATTAAAAACATCGCAAATCATAAAGCAATAAAACAGGCTCTGAAGCACAATGACACATCTACAAATCATCACCCCAGGAGATAAAAACAGACTAAAATAATGCAAATGTAAAAAAAAGAAAAGAAAAAGCAGAGAGCAAAAGCAGTGCATTAAAAAGACCAGAAGCAGGAAAGTATCATATTGTTACAAAATTTGGGAACCACCCGTTCCTTTGCCTAGCGGTGGCAAGATTCCAAGGGGCTCCATGTGCTCACCCAGGGTCTTGTGTTCCAGTAAGAATCAAGGCAGGCGGAGACTGTCTTAGTTTTAAGAAATATGACTTATTCCCATATTTACACCTGAGTTTGGAAGGAAGGAGTCCAGATCTTACAGCATGGTCCTCTCAAGAGTGCAGCACTGGAGTCTAAGGCATCTCTTCCAGCCTGCCTCCAGGCAGCCTGCCTAAGATAGATTTCCCTCTCTGTTCTCTCGCTTCTTCTTCCCAGCACACCTTGTGTTATGTACTGAGTTGAATAGGATCCAAAATGCAGCAGTCTGATTGGTCCTAGAACAATAGGATCCAAAATGCAGCAGTCTGAGTGGTCCTAGAACAATAGGATTCATAATGCAGCAGTCTGATTGGTCCTAGAACAATGCAGCACTATGATTGGTCTGCAGGAGCCACCCAATCCAGCTCCAGATGGAAGTGAATCCACAACCTGATTGGCCTACAGGAGAATTCCGGAATTAGCCAATCACGTGCAGCCCATTGTGCAAATCATGTACATAAAGCAGATACTTTGGGGGAACATTCATTCCTCCTCACCACTATGAGCTGAATGAAGAGCATGAAATCCACTCTCGACTCCGAGTATATTTCACCTTGCTAAAAACTCGCATTTCCTGTCGCTTCACACCCAGTTACCTGGCAACCTTCTGTTTGCCCAGCCCCAAGAATTCCTCTCAGTTGGGCCATCAATACCTTTTGTCAAGATAACGCCTCTATCTATCCTAGGTCTAGGCCTTGGCTTGGAAAGGAAGCTTAGTCTGTATTCCTCCCCCCCCCCCACTGGATTGCAATCTTCCCTTCAGTACTCCAAATAATTAAAATCCTATTGCTTATTAATTTCTAGGGTTTGGAGGCATCTCACCCTCAGCTCTATAACACCATTTATTTAACTTTTGTGCTCCGTTTTGAGGTTTCAGGGGGAGAGGAGGTTGTTGTTGAGCCTACTTTTTTTCAGCCCCAGGAACAGCACAGCCTGCTCCCAGCAGAGACTCTTTCCTACCCCTCCGCTCCATCCAATTACGGACAAGAGGAGTTTTGCATTCAACATGCCCACTCTGTTTGTATTGGAGGCTATTATTTTACCTGTTTTCCAATGGTGGAACAGGATTAAGGAGACTAAAAATAATTTCTAAATGGCACTTGAGCGGTAAAAGCTACAATGAGAGGGGGGGAAACGCTCAGTATGCATGGTTTTATTTTTTTTTAAGCACTAATTCATATTCAGAAGGGAGCCTGCTGGCTTCCCAGAAAACATGGAACATATGAACTGAAGTAGGAGATAAGATGGGGAGTATATGGGCAAAGGCACTTACAGATTTTTTTTAAGGCAGGGTGGAAGGTGTCTCCTCTATGTACTAAGGCAGCAGAGAGTGAAAAGGAAACTGAAGGAAGGTTGTTTTTGTCCTAGTTTGGGACAGATGCATACCGTCCATCTAAATCACATCCAACACATGTTTAAAGCACATGAATGCCCCCCAAGAATGCTGGTTAGTGTAGTTTTTTTGGTGTTTTTTTTTAAGATTTTAAATTTCAACTAACAAAGCATACCTATACAGTTGTACCTTGGTTCGCGAATGCCTTGCATGACTAGTGTTTTGGCTCCCGATTGCCGCAAACCCGGAAGTGCGTGTTCCAGTTGCAAACGTTCTTTGGAACCCAAACGTCCAACACGGCTTCTGATTGGCTGCAGGAACTTCCTGCAGCCAATTGGAAGCTGCACCTTGGTTTCCGAACGTTTTGGCAGTCGAACGGACTTCCGGAGTGGATTCCGTTCGACTTCTGAGGTACCACTGTACAAGGAAAGCCGGTATACAGAAAAGAAATAAGAACGATGGCTGCATTTGAAGCACATCCAACACACATTTATAGCATGCTATAAACTCATTTTTATTGGCACTGTTAGCCATTGAGAATGAAAGGTAGCATATGTTGTTGTTGTTGGCAACCGCCTTTCTCATGGAGTACACCTCCAGCGGTGAAGCCAAATTGCTGCGTTATCAGCACAGAAATGACCTCTCTTGGGCGCATGCCTGGGCCATGAGTATGGAAGTCCTGAACTGCCCAAACAGCCCCCTCAGCCTTGCTGTTGTTGTCTAAAGGAAAGCAGAGCACTACTTTTGGCACCAGCCTGTCTGCAGGAGTTGCTGGAAGGAGGCATACTGTATAAGGTACTATCCAACCATCTTAGAGATTATATATATTCGTTAAGAGAAAAGTGTTTATTTGATTGTTGCCTCTCACTCTTCCCTTTTTCCTCACCCACTTTATGTTTTGGCCCTGTGGTAAAGAAATCTCCAAGTCATTTAGAATGTTTTAAAATCTCTCATTATAACATAATGTCCTCAGGTTTCCTTTCATATACTGGAGGGAATCCAAGAAATTTGTTGGGTTCTTTTGTCAGTCAAAACAATATGAGGGAAATAAGACTCAAGCAGATCAAATGAGCAGTGCAAAACCCTAAAAAACAACAACAAAAGCTGGCATAAAAGTCTGGCAGGAAATGTTTTGCAGTTCATCAAAAAAGAAAATCAAATAAATATTCTAAAAGCTTTTCAGAAGAAAGCCATTTACATTTTCTAAAAAAGCAAAATATTATGTTGCACAGTTCTGCCTGAAAAATAGGCAATGCATTCTAAGTAGACGAGTTGGAAAAAATAATCCACTTAGAGATTTCAGTAAATAAAATATCCTTTTAGAAAAAAATAAATTGTGTCAAAGGAGAATGAATAGACTAGGGGCATACCAGAAATTTGTTCTTAAAGCCAGCCGTACTGTATGTATATTCTCCATACAATGAGTTTGAAAAACAAAGGAACCCTTTTTGATATACAAACGCTCTTAAGAAGCCAGAGAAAGAAAGACCCAAAGAATATAGAAGAATAACAATGCAAGTGAAAACACACACACAAATGGCTGTGTTTGTTAGTTCAGACCAAGCGTATGAATTGCCTTCCTTCCAAGTTATTTCATACCGCAGACAGTTTTCAAGATTGTTGTTTTCTTCCTGGGGCTGGCCATCTCATTAACAGTGTCATGTTTCATTTTCCCACTCAGAAACATCTTAACCACTTGCCCCCACCACCTGGAAGTGAGCAGGCAAAATAAATATTTTTAAAACTGATAAACATAGACTGTTGATGTCCTCTGCAGAATGGTTCATTTAAAAGTGGGCATCAGTGGTAGCACCAGGCAAAATAGTGGGATAGGAGTGCATAGAGGGGGCAAATCACGTTCTGGGAAGAGTGGAAGGTTCGTCCCATGCATCAAATTTATGAGACAGAAAATAGCTGTATATTTCACATGAATGCTCTCATCCTAAACATATTTTCTTTGAAGAAAGTCTTATTAATATTGATGGAATTAACTTCCAAGTAGGCATTCCAGACCCTTCAAGTGTCCCTAATTCCAGGGGCAGTCCTGGATTTACAGAGGCCGTCCCAGTTTCTGATTTGATCCCAGAATGTCCCGCTTTTCCTTACGACGTCCTTATTTTCATCAAAATGTTGGAAGGTGTGAAGCAAATACGATACTGATAAGTTCTGAAGATGTGTACACATCAGAGCGCATCCAATTCAGTGTGTTTGGAAATGGTTGCTGCAACTGAGCAACGCTCAGGGATATATTTTGCATAATTATTTCTAGTCAGTTGGTTTGATGTTCCGGAAACCTGTTAAATAAACCTTGTTCTGTTACTTAGAGGTTTAGTTCACAGTACTACAGTATATAAACAGGGCAGAGATGGGCCAGACATTCTCCATCGCTGGTTTCAAAACTACTGGGGTCAGCATTATTTTTGCTGCTGCCTAGATTGTCTTCTTGTATTTTTCTTGTGAATTGTCAATGGATTGCTTAATTTTATTGAGTTGTATCCAATGAGAGTCCAACTCAGAGTAAAGCCATTAAAGTCTAATAGACGTGACTAACTTTGGTTCATTGATTTACAGTAGATGGGTTTACTCTGAGTGGAACTTAGTTTCATACAACATATTGCAGGTTTATTCATTTGAGATGTTTTCATTAGCCTAATGTTTAGAAGAGTATTTCATTGTGTCTTGTAATTGTCCTTTGTTTTAAACTCCTTTTTAATATTGTGGGGTTTTTTTTTTAGATTGCTGTGAGCCATTTTGAGCATGATTTGCCATGGAAAGTAGCATACAACTAAAATAATGATGATGAGAAGAATCCATAAAGTGTATACCTTGTTGGGATGACACTCCTCCCGTGCTGCAGATACGTGGGATTGCTTTTCATCCCCTGGTTCCGACACACCTAAGATATTGGTGGTGGCTGGGGTAGAGGGAAATACAACATTGGTTTCACTGCCTTACACTTTGCCCTGCTAGCCTGGAATCGGCAGGGCCAGAGCAACAGTATTGCATTCCTTTGTCTGTTTCCTTTTTTGCTTTGTTTTTAAATTAGCGTTTTGCCCTCCCATTTGAAACAATATTAAATCGTGGTATGAACCAACGATTATCCCAGCATCTGCATCCCACAAGCAGGAGGTTGCAATTGCCCAGATGATCCTCCAGAGCCTAGCGCCAAAGCAAACAAAGACGATAATTCAGCCATTCATCATCCCTTACGCATGAGTGGTTTTCAGTCAACAAGCTTATCCTACCTTACTTAAACCAAGTGTCCTTTGGGCATTGCTAGGAGAGGTCTAAGCTCTTTCAGCAAGAGCAAGATGACTGCTTAAGAATAAGACTTGAGGGGTGAAAGGTTGGCTTGGTTTAAGCCCTGTGACATGACACTTAATTGGCATGACTCAGGATGCCCCCCAAAATTCCCCACATGTATCCTTTGTCATATAATGGCTTATACATCTAAGTCCACACTTTGTTAAGGGGGAAAAGGCCCTTTCATATTCCATGATCAGCTTTTCCTGTAACGGGGCGATCATTGCATCCATTATGGGGATTCGAACTGCCGACCTTCTGATCTGCAAGCCCTAGGCTCTGTGGTTTAGACCACAGCGCCACCTGTGTGGAGCCAAATGCAAAAGTGGATAGAGTCTGAAGAAGTGGGAAGGACCAAATATGTGACTCTCACTTCTGCATCGTAGGCTACATTGCTGAGAAATTGCAGCAAGAGGTTTTTGCACATATGCAAACACATCTCTCCAAGCAAGCAAGCAAGAGGCGTTGCCACAATTCAATGACACATTCTAGCACTTGAGGATGACATAGCCTGTGAGTGTTATACCCTGGGGAGGCTGGATGCCCTGGAGAAAGTCCTCAGGGCTGGATAGAGAGGCCTGGAGGTCTGCACCTGACCACCCCTCCTTACAAGAAAGCTGCAGGATTATAGCCACTATTGCACTCAAGAATTATTCTCTCTCATGCATGTCCTTTTTTACACAATCACAGATTTTTTTAAAGAAAGAAAACCAAAAAATCCACTCATTGTTTATATTTAGGCACCTGGTAGCCTAGAGCAAGGACGTGGGTGGTACTGTGGGTTAAACCACAGAGCCTAGGACTTGCCGATCAGAAGGTCGGTGGTTCGAATCCCCGTGACGGGGTGAGCTCCCGTTGCTCGGTCCCTGCTCCTGCCAACCTAGCAGTTCGGAAGCACGCCAAAGTGCAAGTAGATAAATAGGTACCACTCCGGCGGGAAGGTAAACGGCGTTTCCGTGTGCTGCTCTGGTTCGCCAGAAGTGGCTTTGTCATGCTGGCCACATGACCCTGAAGCTGTACGCCGGCTCCCTCAGCCAATAAAGCGAGATGAGCGCCACAACCCCAGAGTTGGTCACGACTGGACCTAATGGTCAGGGGTCCCTTTACCTTTACCTTTAGCCTAGAGCAGGGCTGGCGAAGCTGTGGCCCCCTCTAGATACCATTGGACTCCAACTCACATCAGTCCCAGCCAGAGATGATGGAAGTTGTAGCCCAAAGGCATATGGCCTACATCTCAAAAACAAAAATACTAGTGTGGATTTAGTTAGTCCTGCTGCTCACTAAACAATGTTTCACTTCTTTTCCTGTCCTACTCTCCTTGTTGGGGGTCCCTTTGGAGCCCCCTCTGCAAACGGCTCCTTGTGGCATGATGTAATTTTTTAAAGGATGCAGTGAAAATGCAGGTGCAGCTAATGGGAGCAAACTGATAGTGCCTCATTATCTCCTGGAGTCTCTGACAAAAAAGGGGCAAGGGGGCTTTCACGCCTGTGTTCTATGGTGTAATTACACAACAATGCCCCATTAAAGGTTTCCCTTTATAACAGCAACGTTCTCTTCTAAATCAGATTATTGTTACGATTAGCCGTCCATTTAAAGAGATAAATACCGGTAATTAGGGTGTTCCTCATGATGGGTTGTTATTAATAGGTGGCAGATGCTCAGTGATACTCCTGTTGGCAGCTTCCTAGACAATTATTTTCATTAACGCCAACAATATTTTCTTGCTACACAAACCAAAAACGATATACCCAACCATGCAGACTAATCAAAATATTATAGCATTTTGTTATGTTCTTGATTGTGTTTCTGGATGCTGTTCAGGCCAATACTATATATTCAAGAGTCAAATAATAGAATACAGAAGATACTCCCTTTATGCCTACATGTACTCCAACTATCATCCCCTTTTAATATATGTAAAAACCAGAAACACACGGTTTTTATTTTCTAGCAATTGCCCCAGGTAAATCACTGTCCTGATTTTGCCTTTGGGAGGTTATGAAGGATCACTGAGAATCTACCACACCTCTCCTGTGGAAATGCCATTCTTGGTTTTTCACAACAGGGAAGGAAAGCATTTTCTCTCTCAGGGGCCACACAGGGGAAAGTAAGGGGGGGCAGGTTTTAGGATTGATTGGCATTCTTGTCTTCATTGGACTTTCTGGGTGCATCACTTCCTCTCTTTTTCTTTGTGCTTCCCCCTTCCATCTCTCCGTTCAACTAGGCTTTACTCCTCTTTCACCAATACAATAAAAGAGGTCAGAGCTGATTGCATGCTTTCGCCCCTTTCCATCACTCCATCCATTTTGGCTCTAACCATTTCTGTTCCCCCAACTCTCCTCTCCAAGCCCCTGTTACCTGTGACTCACTGCAGGGGGTTTTCTGTTCTGGGATCACTGCGCATCAGCCATGCCTCCTTCTATACCTCTGATGCACACCCATGTCTTAGAAGAAGCGGAAGCGATTCCCCAAAGGATGGAGGTGGGTTTGCAGTATCTGGAGAGCTGCATGAACGTAGGGAGGAGGCTTTGGGTATTTCTGTTAGGATATTTCCGTTCCACCTTAAAAAGGGGACAGGCTGTTGTGAGTCACAGCCTACGTATTTCCTGCTCACAGGAAGTTTCTGTTTTTGTATATAGCTGTTGTTTCTCTCTGTGCCTCGACACGCAGGCAGGCAGTCATGTTTTTTCTTTGTTCTGACCAACGCTGAATAAAGTTGTAAATATGCTCTCCTGAGCGCATCTTTCGTTGTGCGAACCCTGCGAAAGGGCGTGCACCAGTCCTTGGAATGTGGACAGCTGTTTCTGAGACTTGTGTCGCTAATTGACTGATACTGTTCTACGGGAGATTGATGGATCGTCCGGAATCGACGTGGAGGCATGATAGCCTTTGTCAACCTGGCAGTATCCCAACAATTTCACCACTGCTCTAGATCAATGTCTGAAGAAATAGAGGGAGATGCGGGGGGGGGGAGGGGGAGGAGAAGAGGCCCAAGGAGGATGACCAGGAGCCTGGAAATCAAGTCCTTTGCAGAATAGTTGACAGAGCTGAGTATGTTATATTATGCAATGCATTGACTTCCAAGTCCCCTTCCACCTTCCAAAATGTTTTATTCTGTGCTGCTATTTTGTAACAACTACAACCAGGTCCATGACTGGAGTAAACATAATAAAAGTGGGGTTTTTTTGGGGGGGGGGGTAGAGAAAGAAAACAGAAGCAATTAGTTTACTAGAACCGCAGACACACCAGCAGAGAAGTGGGGTTTGTGTGTGGGGTTTTCAGGCACATTCTGAACTGTAGTCATTCTCACACAGCCATAAAGCACTGCTTTATCAAAACTGTCAGGATGCCTTATCCAGAAAGCCATGCTATGGACGAAAAACAACAAATCCAAATAAACCCCATTTCTAGCTATTATTGCTGGAACAGTATTTGCATCCTCCTATAAGGGAGAACCATGCTTTAAAATACTGGGAGACCAAGTTTCTGGAGTCTTCCAGTAGCGTAAAAATAATAATAATAATGGCTGACAGAATTCCATAATAGACTGAAATGGGCCTGCCGCCTCTCAGCATTTAGAAGTGCTCTCAGCTTGTGGAGATAAAATTGTCAGAGTAGCTTTAGCAGTAACAATGACTGAAGTATCTGGGGGAATAATGAGAGATAGTCTCTAGAGAGTTGAATATGCGCTTTCCACAATATGGTAGATATTTGCTGGCCATAAGATCAGTTTTGGGGATGGCTCATTTTTTTAGGCCAAGATTTGTGGAATGCTCTCCCCAGGGAGGCTCACCTGGTGCCTTCATTATACATCGTTAGGCAATATGTGAAAACAGTCCTCTTCAACCTGGCCTTGGGCTGATTAATATTCTATGGCTTTTAAATGTGTTGTTGAGAGGGGAGAGAATTGTTTCATTTTAACTAAAACTAGTACAGCTTTTAGCCTCTACTTTTATCTTGTGACCTGCCCTGAGATCTTCAGATGAATGGTGGCATATAATAATAATAATAATAATAATAATAATAATAATAATAATAATTTGACTTTAATTTTTCTTTTTGTAAAGTGAAGGGAAGGATGTGAGAAGGCACCAATTTCTGTTCTGACCTGTGTTGCTCGCATGCAGTGCTGTCTCAGTTCCGCTGCAGTTTGCCCTCCAACAAAAACAGGGTTACTTGTCATGCTGTCTGCTGCGATGGAATTCTACACCCTTAATTACATTAATGAATTACAAAATGAATTAGGTGGTTTGAAGCTGACTTATTTCATACAAACCATATTTAAGATCTGTTAGGTTTGGACAGTACAACTACTGTAGCTGTGGTAGTTCCTTTCCAAAGGGAATGAAAACTTTCAAACTCGTCCTTGCAGCAGAAGCAGCAGGAGAAGCGCGACAGCCTACAACACACTGAGGCTCATTCTCATCTAGTCCTGGGCCCCATGAAGGGGACATGTAGTGCAGACCTTGGCATTTCCTATGTCTACTGCATCACTCTGGTTGACCTTTTATTTTAGAGGTTTGAATTCAGACTTACTTAGAGTAGTTCCACTGGAAGCCATGGACTTATGCTAAGTCTGAATTCAACCCCATAAGTCAAAGCAGTGGCGTAGCGTGGGGGGTGCAGGGGGGGCCGGGCGCACCGGGCGCAACATTTGAGGGTTAGGGTTAGGGGGCACAAATCCATGGGTTAGGGGGCGCAAATTACTTGCCTTGCCCCGGGTGCTGACAACCCACGCTACGCCACTGAGTCAAAGCACATGGCAGATCAGATGCTCTGTGACTTGCTGCAATTAGAGGCACAATTAATCAGAAGCAGGGGAAGGGAAAACCACGCTGGTCTGTGCCAACATCGCTAGAATCATCACAATTCAGGCTTCTGGACTAGCTGCTTTTACACTTGCAGTTGATGGCATTTCTGGCTCCTGATTGTGAAGGGTATGAATGCTGCTGTGATGTTTCTGGGAAAAAGCCAGAACAATATCCCAGCTTGCTTTGGCTTTGTTCAACAACTGGTAGCAACGTTGCCACGAGGGCTTACTTGGAGGCTTTGAAGGGAAAAAATGAAATGGAAAGTTGGAACATGCTGTTCAGTAAACAAAAATCCTCCCTGTGTTTCTGGGTTGTTCAGCATAGCAGGATAACCATCTGTGTCGCTAGGGAGAATCTTACAAAAAAACAAAACGCAAATCAGGGTGGGGGAGGTCCCCCCCCAGTTTCTCTCTCCCCCCCCACAAGACTCTTATCAACAAAGCAGCTCATAGTTCTCAATGGGGTGGGTTTTTTTGCTAAGTTTTCTTTGTGCGTTGCAGATTTGTAATACCAGGAAGCCCAGATAATTTTAGTTTCTTCATATTTTAGACAATTTAGCTAAACAACATGTTTCTTTTGCTTCAGAAAATGCATTATTCTTGACACTCTGTTTGACGGGAACTATTGGAGGCTTTTCCAACAGTTTCAGAAATGAATTTGGAATATTTTTCATGGATGTTAGACTTTCATCCCATCACACCGGAAAGTTGATATGGATAGGCAGGCAGCAAATTGAGTGTGGCTGAGACAGCCATTGACATTTGGATCTTATCCACCCCAGATGGCTTGTGAAAGCTACTCTTCTCCCTTAGCCACAGCGGCTCTCCTGCAAAATGGACATGTTCTAAGTTTAAAATTCAGCTGCTGGTCCACTTAACTTCAATATATGGAACGGGGAAGGAGGCACCATTTTGTCCTTTGCCCGAGGTGGCAAAATGTCTAGGACCAGCCCTTTGAGTTAATAAGGTTCTTTTAGGTACACTTGTGTGCCATTATTTAGGGATAAGGCATTGGGAGCCAGACACCCATACCTCTTTGTACACAGTTGGACTGAAACTGGATTTCCATAGCCCACAAAGTACGCCATTTAGGAAAGAAGGCATTCTCCCATTGTGCTTTCCGATCCTGTCCGGCAATTCCTAGAAGGCACATATGTCTATTGCAAACTCACTGGTTTTGCATGTGCGGCAATTATTTTTGAAATAAGCAGATTACTAAGGGCCTCTCCAGACTGTTTTTAATGATATATTTTGCAACATGTCCTTGATACAATAATAGAGCATTAGTGGTGGATTTCCAGTGGACCATCCACACACCTGTTTGCTTTATTACTTGCACACTCCTGCACTATAACACAACAAAAGTGTGACAACTCCCCCATTCCCCTCTCAAAAAACTGTGGTGTAAAAGTTGCAGGATCTTAGGAGGAAGTTATGGGATATACACTGATTGACAACATAAAAGTATGTCTGCCTTGAAACATTTGCAGGTGCAAACAGTATTGAAAGGGGATCGCATGTAACTGCCCCAATACCATTATGAGCACAAATCAAATTGAATGCAGAGTAAAAAGAACATCTGGAGGAACCACAATTATGCGCTAGGAATGCATGCAAAGGCCTTGTAAGAAAGGGCAAGACAACCGATCTGTGTTCATAACATTGCTACAGTTATTTTGCGGTAGTCAAACAAGGCGAAGAAGGAAATAACTTTGTTATGTGTCTTCCCCTCTTCCTGAAATGGTAGTCCCTTTTCTGCCCACCAAGGTTTCCCAACACTCAATTATTTTACAGCTAGAAGCAGTTTTCTTGAATTTTAAAAACTTAGCCGAACTTCAAATATGTACCAGGTTTTGAAAGTACGGTAATCCCTCTTGGGGGCCATATGCGAAAATCACTTAAACCTCCCTGACGTTTTTACCAGAGATGAAAGCCATCATATTTCTTCTGTCCATTGGTTTCCTGTCCTTCCTGCCAGCAGCATAGAGCAATCTAGGAAAGTTAGTGTCTTTGCCCTCCAGGTCCCCAAATGAACTTCAGAGCTGTTGGAGAAGGGGAGGGAACTGGACATGGGTTTTGCACATCCAGCCCAACACTCTGGTCCTTAGCCCACCTGCTGCTCTCTCCAGATGTTCTTGGCTTCCAATGCCTATCAGCCCCAGCCAACATCTGGAAGCCACCAGGTTGGTGGCTACTGCTCTAGGCAGTTTTGCTGGTACTTCTTCTGATTTTAATTTTTTTGAAAAGAGAAAAGATTCTGCCCGGTTACAAAAAAAGGTGAAATACATTGCAGTCCCAGTCAATGTTTAAGTGAGCAATGCTTAAATTTTACCTGGATTGCAGCCAATCTGTTTGGCTCACAGTGAAGGCTCATGGAAGGTGGAGAAAAGGTGCAGCTGGTTAAATGGAGAGGGAAGCAGTGAATAACATCATGAACAGAGCCACAAAACCAAATCTTTCCCATTTTCTCTACTGGCACCTTGTATAACTGGTTGAGCCAAATGAGGCTTTTGCTCTAAGTGTCCTGTTTGGCATTCTATTTGCTTGTAAGCCTGGTTTGTTTGCAATAAAACAACTCCCTTGTAGATTGAAATATCACAGAGGCATGTGTGGTATGCACATTCAGGACACAAACCCATCTTTCAAGTTCAAATAGCAGCATGACTTCAATTGCCATAATCAGAGTTGGGAACATAAAAATGCAAAAAAAAGAAAAACATTAGCAGTGGTGAAAAGGGGAAAGGAAGAGGCAGTTATCTTTAATTCCAAATTATTTTGGAGCCCAGAAGTGTAGACCCACTGAAATCAATGGACTGAACAAGTTGATTTATTTGAAGGGCTCTGCTCTGAATGTGACTAACTTCGATGATATCCAAAATATATTAGAATTACATTGTATAGAAATGCAAAGGTTAAAAGAAGTTAAAGGTAAAGGACCCCTGGACAGTTAAGTCCAGTCAAAGGCAGCTATGGGGGGTGTTGCTCATCTTGCTTCAAGCTGAGGGAGTCAGCATTTGTTCACAGACAGCTTTTCCAAGTCATGTGGCCAGCATGACTAAACCGCTTCTGGTGCAATGGGGCACCATGATGAGTGCCAGAGTGCACAGAAACACCATTTACCTTCCCGTCGCAGCGGTACCTATTTATCTACTTGCACTGGTGTGCTTTTGAACTGCTAGGTTGGCAGAAGCTGGGACAGAACAACAGGAGCTCACCCCATTGCAGGGATTTGAACTGCCGACCTTCCGATCGGCAAGCCCAAGAGGCTCAGCGCCACCCGCTCCCCTCATACAAAGGTTCCTGTTTATGGCTTTGTAAATCCTAGCCGAGTCACAGAGAAAAATATGCTATTGTGGCTTAAAGTAGGAAAAAGCAGGATGGATGGATTCGAGCATATACTGGACCTCAAAAGCCTTGCACAAAAGAGAGCTGGGTTTTTTTTGTTTTTGTTTTTGAAAAGAAAAAGTTGGAGCATTGTCAATGATCAATTTATGGGTTGAAGCAGACAAGAGAGATGGTTCACACTAGAAGGACAGGAGATGGAGCAGAGACTTGATCTTAAACCAGAAAGACTTGGGACCCTTGAAAGGAGACCCCTTGATCAGGATCAGCTTTGGTGCTAAGATTAGCACCACTTTGGGGGATATGTCTGTCCAGCCAAACCTTTGCTGTTTTCCAGCTTTGTCCTCCCCTGGCATTTAAAATCAGGGTGGAGGGTGTTACATATTATAAGTAATACACACACCAGTTGTACTCTGATTTCTAAACATTTGCTTTTATTCTTTTACAAACACACTGCCTCCAACACCATCAAGCTTTTGTGCCTTAAAAAGGGGGGAGGGGGAGATACTGTGAGTATCACACACTACACAGTTGTCACAGACATGGACTACCAAGAAGGAACCGATAGTTTTAGGGATATAGCATAGGGAGCAGAGTAGAACGAAGTCTGATGCTATATAGCAGCAGTCCTGGTACAATGGCTATGTAGCTTTCTGACAGACTGGGTAGTTTGTAGATATGAAACATGTTTTAAAAATGTGTAAGAAACCCCACAGACGAGATCTCCTTTGGAACAGCATGTGTGTTATTACTGTTCATTACATGTATTCTGCTGGGCTGAAGACTTGCAAATGAAGATTCTCATCTGCACTGTGAGTTGCCTCTATCTTCTAGGCTCAGCATAACAGAGATTGTTAACACAGCACTGGAAATGTTCTACCAGGACCAGCAGGCTCTCACAAAAGACAATAATTGGCAAGCCGCAGGAGAAGCACATTCAGGGCTATGGGGCAATTTTGATTCCCAGACACAAGGCGAGTTCGGATTTTTGAATTTTCCCATCCTTGTTCACATCACAATGGCGAAGCAGGATCTGGCGGAACTTATCCAGGTCAGTGCCACTAATGCTGGGCTACAATGGGAAGGAGGGGAAAGAGAGAGAGAGAATTACTTTCAGAGGACAAAATATCCATTCTCAGGAGTTATTTTTCTAACATCAAGCATGAATGAGAATTCCACAGCAAAGAACAACAAAGAGGACAAAGGAAGAGAAGAGCCAGCAAATAGGAAGCCTCAGTACATCTTGAATGAAGGAAAGAAAGAAAAACAAAAAGGAGAAATAATGGATTTGTGATTTGCAGCAGATGGTGGCATGGCAGCACTTAGTTGATCTCCTGACAGTTGAATCACTTCTGCTTAACATGAGGTGGAGGAGAGAGGTGGCAGTGAGATTGGCACAGTGCAAACACAGCAGCACCGGACTGGCTCTGCCAGCGCATTTGCACCACACAGACCTTCTCACTGCCTTGCCCCTCACTGTCCCAGTAAACAGCAGTGGCTCAGTTGACAGGAAGTCAGGTAAATACTGACACCGCACTCCACTGTCTGCTATCTAAATAGAATGATGCTGTGTGTGTCTTCTCTAAATGTACAAACATGAATCTGGCCAAGTTTATACTACTAGTCCTTCACTTGTGTGCCTAGTTTGGAGGATTTGGAAGAAGGGGTAGAGGCGATGATGGTGCAAGGTATGTACAGCAAGAGAACATGGCCAAAGCCCTATGGGACATAGAGCTCTAGATGGGCCAATGCTTTCCATCCTCTTCTATAATGGAAAATGCTCCACATGACACAAAGTGTTCATGTGTGTATGTGTGTGTGTTTGGAACACTTTCTGGTTCAATGAAAGTATGAGGAAGCTTTTTGTATCTGGAAAACCATGTGCACCTCAGAGTTGCTGTATTGGGTCTATTACATTCATAAATCTGTCACAAGGAAAGCTAAGTCCACATCATAATTTATCACTTCATTAGGTTACCCAGGCCCCCAAGTTAACAAAGTGACGTTCCTCATTCTTTATTGTTCCACAAAAGACCTGGAGTCAGTTATTTGTTTTGGTGCCTTATGATTTTAAGCTACTGAAACCAAGCCACATTTGTCACAAAACCTATGGGAAATAAAACATGGAAACCACTAAGTAGTCACCTTGACAAGTTCCATCATATCTTTTACAAATCCATCCACTTCTGGACCTTCAAGTGCTCCTGTCTTACTCTGGAATATATACATGTAAAAATCATACAGTTTTGCAGACTAGAAACACATCCATCCATGAATACCTGGGTGCCTGTTCTCTTTCTGGCAATATTATCTCCAACCTCCCAAGCAATATGCCTATGGACATTCCAAATCATATGGAAAATCCACTGAATGCTCCTTGTTGTCTTGATAAGGTTTTGTCATGGCAACTACGCTACAAGGAAGGTGGTCATCAGAGCTGATTCAGGCACTCTGATTCAGAAGGGAGCAAGACAGCTGTAATCCTAGTTGTCCCGACTTCTGATATAACGGGTCTACTTGTGCATCTCACAAATAATCTGCCAGCGGCAGATCATTCCCCACCTGTGCCCTGGGCATGCACCAGGGCACACCATGGGGTTGGGGCCGTGGGTGTAGCGTGCCACTGCAGTGGCCCCTCCCCACTGCTGAAAAGCGGAGTGCATGCCTGCTTGCAGTGCCCCAAGAGCCCTGTGTTGTTTTTGTGTTTTATGGTTTTTACTAATATATTTGTTGTTTATTCTCATTGTAAATTGCTTTGAAGGTTTTCTTAAAAAACAAAAACAATCAAGCTGTATATATATTTTAATGAAATAAATGAATCCACTTGATTTCCCTGCATCCTATTCTAATGCAAAGTCTTGTAAAGTCTGATGTGCCACTTGATCAGCATTAACATACCCTCCAACAGTTCTCAGATGAACATAGGGACTTCCTATTCTATTTATTATTATTATTATACCCCACCCATATGACCGCACCGCATTGCCCCCCCTCTAGGCGACTTCCAATATATATAAACACATCATAAAACATAAAATATTTTAAAAAACAACAGGTCTGTCTTCAGATGTCTTCTAAAGGATGTATAGTCACTTATCTCCTTGGGTTGTTTTGTTGTTTTGCTTTTTTTTTTTGCAAAACTCCATCCCTCCAACATTTCTCTGTTGAAAATAGGGGTGTCCTACCGTACCCTCCCAACATTTCTTTGATGGAAACAGGGACACCCTAAAGAAAAGGGGGACATTCCAGAACCAAGTCAGAAACCGGGGTGGCTTCTGTAAACTTGGGACTGTCCCTGGAAAATAGGGACACTTGCAGGGCTTGCAATAATCCCAAACCCATGAAAGAAACAAAAAAATAATCTTACAACATCATAGTGTGCAAAGATTTTTTCAAAATCTCTCTTCCTTTCTTCTGTACTACAAGCCTGAATGGAGGAGAAAAAATATTTTAAAATGTTTTGGGAATTTTTTTTTTTAATGGGAAAAGGGGGGAAGGTAACTAAATGCACTAAAGATTACTGTACTTACATCCAGTTTAAATTGAAGGAGAAAATTTTCCTGAAGAGCCAGAATTCTAAATGGAAAAAGGCACATGGTCATTTTCTCAGATACCAGTTATACAGAGATAGGCATTTCTGCCTGATAGATCTCACAAAGATGAAAGATGAACAGTCTGAGAAACAAAATCCTGTAACATTATGCGTAGGGTTGTCGTTTTTTCTCTCTAGACAAATTCTAGAAGTGCTGGTTCCTCATGACAGGCAGGAATTCAACAGATTTAGCATTTAGGGTAGAGGGAAGACACAGCAATGAGGAAAGTTTTGCCTGTTGAAGCTACCACAGGTTCAACACTCCCTTTCTGAATAAGCTGAAGAATCATTAGAAGCTACCTTGCTAGGTCATTGAGATCCAGTCGTCCATCTTTATTTTTGTCAAAGAGCTTCATCTAAAAAGCAAGATAAGAAAGCCTTTATGAAGCTGTCATTAATATAGGAAACCTGGCATACACAATGAGTCAATATACAGGGGCATTTTACTATTCATAGTGATGCTGCCCACATTGTGGAGTCACATAGCCCTGATGGGCATCATGTCAGATTTGCCAAGGACTGGACAAGCAATCCTCTCTCCTTCTCAGATTTTATCATGGGACATTTGGCCAGATCGCAAAACAGTTTTGAAAGAGTGCATTGTGTGCCTGTCGGATGTATACATGAGAATGATACCAACTTCCTTCTGTCTTTCCCAATTTTTATGGAACTGTCCTTGGAAAACATGGTGGAGCACCATCCATCTTCCTTCTGATAGACAGATAAGTGAGCGTTTGATCCGACTCAGTTTCATGATGAGTATGTTTGACAAATGCTCTTTCCCTCCATAAGCACGTGCTGCCGCTGGGAAATTTCAGGCTCTTAATGTCAGAGCACTCATGCTGATAACTGTAAGAGGTTCTCCCCAGTATATTCAGATTTCCCTGAACTATATTTTGATTGCTCCCCTACAGGCTGAATCACTTCTCTTCAAAGTCCCCCCTTCCCCCGGTCCTTTCCCAGCTATAGCCCTGTTGCTATAAAATGGCAATCACTTTCAGAAAGGAGAAAAGTAGCCTGAATAATTCATGATAAAAGAGGGTTGAGAAACTGAATTTAATTTTTTTAGGTGTTGGGAGATGACTAAACTGTGTATCTCATAGATTAGCTGTAAAATATTCACTACCGGGATAGTGTTTAACTTCTCTTTTATGAATGCTACCTCTTTAGGAATGATGATGCTCTGAAAAACCTACAGGGGGAAATATTGTTGTGTATGTGTTTGTCTACACACCCCTCAAGATGCATAAGTAAATATCTCACCCTCCCAGGGTGTGAGGCCAAAATTTGGTATCCCTCCTAACTCTTGCCATCTGTTCTGCTCAGTTCATTGCATCATAGTTGTGGTGCCCTCCAGCGCCCCCTAGGATCAGGGTCCAGTGCGACAGAACTGGTTGAACTGCCCTAAATCTGCCTCTGTTGTGTCAACTGTGGTTAACCTTAACTAAGCTCCCTTCAAACCATAGTTTACAAAGCCTCATTGGCCAGATTGGACCCTCTAACTGGCCAAGAGGTTCCCCATCCCAGGATCAAGCTACAGCTCTCTCTCCTTTTCCCCACCCCTGAAATTTGAAAGACCAAAGTCTACTCCTGGACACAGAAAGCTATAGTTAAGCTACAATATCCTGAACTTCCCACTGGAAAAGTCATGCTGAAGGGCAAGGGAGAGGATGGAGTGTGCAAGTCTAGGGGAAAGAAGCCTCATTCTCATAACACTAAACTATGGTTTAGATTCACCTCCAAGCCAGCCTAATATGAGCAGGACGCTTCCTCCCCTACCCCTTCCTGACACATTCCATAATTTTTCACAAGTTTCGTTTTTTTGCTAGTGTCGTGGGAACTTGCTGCTCATAGTATTTTCCCTTGCAACTGTGGCGAGAGCTTGGTCCCAAAAAAGAAAAGGATGGTTTAATTTGAATCGGGGCTCATCTCCAGAACCTGTTTTGCATGCCTGGAACCCGATATATCCAATAACAAGCGTAATCAACAAACATTTGGACAGATGTGGAGACAGCAAGGGAAGGAAGACATAGGAAGCACGGAGTTAATCCAAACAAAACCTCCATGGAAACATAGCACATGGATTTTTCATGTGCCTTAAACTATCTGTGATTCTGTAGACAAACTAGATGCTGTTTTATTCAGTAGAAGCATATTGTGTGGTGCAAATAAAAGCCCAGGACTGACAGCTTGTCTGATATTATCATGACCTCCTACTCTAGCCAATGAATAACAATAGCCTTAGCCAGGAAGTGATAATTTTGGCAGGCTAGGTAATGTGATTTGCTGATGAATAAACCAGTAATGAGCTTGCCTTGCATATGGCATTGACAAGATGTAGCTTTGTGAACTGCAGAATTTAAAAACATACTGGTGATTTAATAACGACTGTATGCTCTAATTTATCCAAATGTGATTGGGGAACATTAAAAACATTTCTAAAATCTGGAAGTCAGATGTAAGGAAGTAGCATTTGAACTTAGAAATTAAAAAGGGTTACACTGATACAGGGCACACTGGGATATAATAAGGGACATAGAGACAGTCAACAGAGCTAAGTTTCCACAAAGTGAACTGGATACATTTCTGAGTGGTTTTGAGTGATAACACCCTATAACCTTTAAAATATGTTTGGGGTGGGAGTGGGAATGGGATGGGGTGGTGTTATTGGTTTATGTTTTTTATGTTTTTTTGTGTTCTTATGTTGTATTTTAAGCACTATAGAAATGATCCCTAAAAGTACAGTCTTTTTATGTTGTATTTTAATGTTGATCTATGGATGAAGGGCAGGATACTTAATAAGAAGAATAATAAGAATAATTTTAAAGTAGGTTTCCTTCTTCCCTAGTTGCATGATTAGAGATAGAACTTAAAGGTGACATGTGGGACATGACAGATGAATGCTAATGGCAAACCACTTGTTGTTCATTTACCAAACCTTTTCCTTAGCTGATTTTCACTCCTGGAACAACATGGTCTTCTCTTCTCCTTCAGCCTTTGATACCACTTAAACTGAATGATGTGCTTAGAAACACACTTGCCCTCTAGAATTCATCCTCTCATAAGAGAGTTTCCACAGGTATTGAAGGATAATTGCTCGTCACCTCTTTGGGACCTTTGTGGCAGGATTCCTTCCCTTGTCATCCCTCTTGTGCAATGTATACTTGAGGAGGCCACTTGACAAGGTCAATTTCGCAATATAAGGTCAAGCTTGTGTAACAGCTGCTTCCCATTTGCATGAAGTGCCTCAATGGCTCTTCCTTAAAAACAGTACATCTCTGGGGAATGAGCCCTATCTGAAACCAACTCTCCTGTGGACAAATAGGTACTGGAACAACTTATTGAAAGACACAAGAAATAAAAGGAAATCACAAATACCTGATGTAAAGCCTACTGAAATCAACCAGGTTGCTGCAAGATTACAATGTTAACATATGCAGTAACTCATCAGATGGTATCCACAAATCAGTTGTCTGGGCATGGATAGAAAAGATTTAGTGCCTGTTCAAATCCTTCTTGTGGATATCACAAATATTCTTGTAAAGTATAAGTTTTCAGTCTAGCCTAAATAGGTTATAATGGGTTCCATCTTGATCATAATGCAGTTTATTTTTAAAAATAGTTTTTTTGGGGGGTCCATGAATCTGTAGTCTGTGCTTGTGATGGTGATCATGCCAAGTCCAGGCTGAAAACAACTACAAAGGCCAAGAACAATGCATATGAGAGAAAAAAACCACACTAAATCTCAGTCAGATTGGGCCTGTGGGTTGGTGTGAAATATGGGAGCAGTACACACTGCAATAGTTTTATGATAACTGCTCTCAGTTCTTTTGCTATGATTTAATCTTTGCTTATTTTTCTGCTTTTCTTTCCCCCCTCTCATAATCCGGATGACAGAATCCCTTTTCCCCAAGCAAGATGTTATTCTGAGGTACAGTCCAATTACTTATTCAAAAGCAAAACACAAGTCATCATAAAATAGAACAGGGAATAAATACTGGTAGTTGGTACCAGATGACTTCTGAGCACAAAGGAGATAACTTCTAACCACCAGGGACAGCAGCTCACGACTGGGATGACAGGCTTTAGGGACAATGGCCACATTGGCCTAATTGGACCCCCTAGCTGGCCAAGAGGTTCCCCATCCCAGGATGAGCAACAGCTCTCTCTCCTTCTTTCCCCCCACCCCTTAGGTATCCCCTGACCATTCTTATGAAACGTTGGTCCATCTTGTGCAATAACCATATTGGCTATTTAGAATTCCTGAGAATTTCTATAATAACATAAGTATTTGATAATTTGCATTCTGCTTACCATGGTTTCTGTGTATTCTTGCAGCTTTGCCTTAGAAATGATTTTTCCATGCTGCCGGAAAAGATCTTGCAGAAAGTTCTTTGTCAGGAAAGGAGAGAAGTAGTTTTTACTGTTTCAGATTCATACTAGGAATAATATAAAGGAATCAAGGCCTGTTTCATCAGACACTTCACAAAAACTAAGGCAGTTGCTTGAATGCACTTAATCTGTTTTATATACGATCAAAATATACATATTGAGTAAAGAAGGCATCTGGATAAAAACTCCCTAGAGAACTTACTCTGAGTTCGGCAGCTGAAATAAAACCACTGCTATCAACATCATATTGGCGCCAGATCTAAAGGGGGAAAATGAGTGAACAGTTATCATCTCCAAATTGATGTTCAATACGTAACTATATCTCAGTCTCATTTATGGAGTGTTATGGAACATAGCAAATGTTTGGATAGCGGGAGTTTGGATAAGTGATTATATCCAAGGGTTGCAACCAACACGGGAAGGATTTCAGATGATGGGAGTCTGTTGCAGCCCTTCAGTGGGCTCACTGTGTGGCAATTGTATGCCCACTCTCCCTTGTACTTCAGTCATGGGGAGCCACAGCAGAAAGAACGGGCTGCTCTACAGTATCAGATGGAAAGTAGCCCCCATCACATCAGGCCCATTGCTCATGAATCAGATAGTTTGGGAAGGAGAGTCTTCTGGGCTCGTGTTCCTTCAGGCTGTGCTGAGTCTCCTAGTAGATGAACATGCCAGACTCATTTGGAGCTATTCAGCAGCAGGCCGGATTCAAAAATACGCAGGCAGGTGGAGTTACTGATTTGCTTTTCTAAGACTGAGCATTTATTTAGCATGTTCTCTAGATCTTGGCTATTACCCCACCATCTCTAAAATAAACTGTTTGAAGTGTGCACATTTTGAAGAGCAAAAAAAGAGGACACATTTGCCGACTTCTACTTTTAACTGTGGATTGCTATGATGACTCTCATTTTACATACCCATGAGAAAGAGGACATGTCCTGGAAAAAGAGGACATATGGCAACCTTAAATGGCTAATCTCAGCATTGACATCGTGGAATTATTAACTAACATTTTGTTTCTTTCCAAAATATTTAGAAAACAAGGATTTTGAAACCTGGAAAAAACCTTATGTGTCACTGACAAGTTCCATCTAAAAGAAGTGTGTAAACAGATTTAAATCATTTTTCATCCTTAACCTGGACATGTCGTTACCATGGCTGCATATTCAGATTCATTATTTGTTATGTAAACAACACAGCCAGTCAAGGGACTAAGTGGCTATTTGTATTCCTATTTGTATCCCCTTGTTCTTAGTCATCCTAAGGTGGTAGTTGACATTAGATGGTATTTTTAAATTGAAACACTAGGCCCAGATTAGAAGAGATTTTATTTTGTAAAAAAAAAATTCCCAGTGCACTTGATGGTACCCACCTGGAGCTAATTGATGGTATCCACCTTAGATAGGGCAATATAAACAACTCAATGCCTCAGTTACAAAATTACGGAAGCTGAGTATTTCCTCTGTGGTGTTGTTCCAATATTAATTTTTTTTGCTGCCCCTTCACTATGAAGCTCCAGTGTGGGTTATAACAATTAAAAATATAATATTAAAACAGTTAAAACAAAGTACAGTCAAGATAATAGGCTGGGTCCTAAAGTATACATCTCAGATGTCAAATGGCAGGGTAAAAAAAGGTGCATCTTCAGCATTTGAGGAAAGTGACATAATGAAAGTGTTCAACACACTTCTGTGGGGAGGGAATTCCACACTTTAGAGGCTACCACAGAGAATGTCCTCTCGTGGGCCACCACTGTAAATTTCTGAGGGCAGTGGAATTCCCAAGAAGGCCCTCTCTGCTGATTGTAAGACCTGAGAAAATCTGTAGGGAAGGAGGCTGTGAGTCAAATTTGGGGCCTGGGCCATTTAGGATTTTAAACACTAATTTGGACACCTTGAATGTGACCCAGAAGCAAACTGGCAGCCAAAACAGGGTTTGTGTGAATTCTAAATGTAATCCCAACCAGTAATCTGGCCACTGCATTTTGGACCAGTTGAAGTTTCCATCTCATTTTTAAGTATTGCTTAAAAAAGAATCAGGAGATTCCTCAGAGATCTCTTTGAGTAATGTACAGTTTGGTCTAGTGCTCACAATGGAACCATTCTTAGCCAGGACTCCAGAATGGCCCTCCTTCAGTAGCTGCAGTGTCAATCCCATGTTTTATATTGGACTGAAAAGACAGAGAGTGATCTGGGAAGAAGAATGAGAGTTGTTTGTTAGATGTTTATATGGTGACTTGAGTCATTAACCTAGTAGGTATATTATTTTAAGCGTCAAGCCTCATAATCTCATTTCTCAGGTTCCAAAGTTCAAAGGCACACAATACTTAACAGCTTGTGTTATGTAATGAAAGCTGATAATATTATTCTTGAATTTAATAAACAGCTGTGCAAAAGATCCCCACAGACCATCTGTGGCCAAAAGCTGCACACTGCTTCTTCCATAGCTGATAAGTTCCGCATCATGCAAACTAGGCCATCGTGCTTCACAATGGAGAAGGATGCTGAGCCTCAACATATATGTGACGAAGGGGGCAAACTAGAGATAAAACAGGAGAAGTGTCTACTTTTGAGAGCAAAGGTGTGGGTGTATGGGAGGATTCTGAACCTGCCCCACACCTCTCCCTCACTTACTTCCTTGCTCTCTATCACCTCCAGAGCTCTTTCCTGGACCAAATTCTAATGTTGGAAGTGAGTGCAACTGGGGAACGCACTGGTTGGGTGGAATGCAGAGCCAAGGAAGTGATAGGTACAAGGAGCAAAGTACCAGGTTACGCTTCCTGGAGCCTTTTCTTGGGCTCCCAGAATCCGACCCTCCATCTCATGCTTTGTACTTGATTGGGAAAGACCTGGGTTCAAACCAAGCGTTGGGAAGCTATGGCCTTCCCAAAGTCATTGGACTACAACTCTCATCAGCACTGGTCATTGGCTATGCTGGCTTCTGGGGCTGCTAGGAACTGGAGTCCAACAAATTCTGGAGGGCTACATGTTAGCTACCCCAAGGTTAAACAAATGTGAGCCTCAGCGTGTGGCCAATACACCAACTAAAAGTATGTGATGCAAAATACTTTGAAAGATGGAAACAGACAGCAGGAAATTACACCCACCCGCATGAATTCTACGCTGTTGTCCAAAGGTGTTTCTCTTCGGAAAAGAAGCAGGAAGTTCTCATCCTCCGACAAGAGTATACTTGCAAGCTAAAGTTTTTTTGGGGGGGGAGGGGGGAAAGGTTACATTTCTCAAACTGTTCTCTATGCAGTTATTTTCATCATCATCATCATTGGTGTTATTGTTATTCAGAATAAATTGCTATACCACAAGGACAGAAGCAGGGCAGAGCAAAGCAAAACTACAAAATCTGGCAGCAAAATTCTGACAGATGCTTTTGTCAAAAGGACATTTGGACAAAAAGTTCCAATACTACATTATCTAAACGAACCGGTGAACCCACTCTTTGCAACAGTGCAATTATTATTCCTCAATTGCCTGTCATCTATTTTCTAACACTGCAAAATAAAAGGCAGCTAGGTACCTCTTGTATTTGTAAGCGTCCATCTGCAGTCACATCGTAGGCTGACATAAATCGTTTTTTCACCCTCTGCACCTTTTCTTCTGTTACGGGGCTCTGTGATATGAAAAGCAACAGGTTAAGGATAAAACCAATTTCCCCGAATACAATGTGTTCTCTCCCAACTCTTTTAAGACCAGCCATGCAGGACCTGCAGTGACTGTTTCCTTTAGGCTCAAAGGAGGGGAGCCTGCTGCAAGAGCCATTTTGTTCTGGTTTCCTAACACCCTGCCTTGAAGTCATCTTTGGAAGTGATGTGCACACACACACATACATTATCAGAAGCGACTTGTTCCTTACCAAAATAACAATAGTCTAAGAGCACATGAAGCCACCATCTAACTAACATTAAGCAGGAGTGGGTCTGATCAGTGCCTGGATGAGAGACTTCTTGGAGGCCACATGTATGCTATCTTGGGTCCCATGATGGAAGAAAGCCAGAATATAAATGTGAAAAAGGAAAAAGATTATTGGAAGAAAAGACAAAGTCATGGCAGCTAGACACATTAACCTATATTGCAGTTAGCTTAGCTGAGATTGGGAACCGTTGGTGTCATGGAAGGCTCTGGTGAACAACAACACAATAACTTTATTTAGACAAGAATAGAATAGTGACAGGAAACCCCTGACCATACCCAGATATAAATTAAGTGCAGTGCCACTTCGTGATCAAACTAGACACTCGGACTATCCATACAGATAGAAAAAAGAGCTTACACGTTTATATGAAAGGTTCAGGACCACACAAAAAGAGGAAGATATCAACATGGTCTCTGAAATCTTCAAAGAGCATATCGAACTCCTGGCTGGGAGCCATTGTGGCTAAAACACAGAACAGCACTCCAGGAGATAGTTGCAAAGGGAGGCACCTAAAGGCAAAGCAATACTGCTGCTCCTGAAAAGGATTCGCTGCTCATATGCATCCACCCAGAGCAGTAAGATGTTGTAGGTATATGTAGCTCCCTCTGCATTTCAGACAACCAACTCACCTTGCAGGTACAGCTAAGGATCTCTGCCTGAAACAGTGAACAATTTTTAGCACCAGAAGGGTGGGATATAATTGCTCAAATAAATGTCACCAGGCAGCCAAAACAACAATTTCACTGTATTACTGTGTTCCACACTGTACATAAGAAAACTCCTTTTGTGCCAAGAAGCCGATGACAGCTTGTAGAAATAAGATGGCCTAAATATATTATGAGTAGCCTTTAAAGCCAGTGAGAAGAATATCAGACTTCAAGTGTTAAATATCCCTGAGCTCAGCCTCTGCTCCAAAAGTTAATTCTATGGGAGCCAGGTTAATTAAACTTCATGACACTTCCAAGATATTTTAATCCCATATAAAAAGATAATGTCTGCTTTAAATTCTTTGAAGAAGTCATTAAAATAATCCTGCATACAACTGAACAATATACCAGGGTTTTTTTTAAAAAAAGAAAAAGAAAAAGGGCAAGCTTGGTTGCTTTTTAAAAGAATACCGCATGTTATTATAGTTTAAAAATTTCCAATGTGAGACTGTAACAGAAGTTTAAGACCAATTAAAAAACCACCAAAAAAGTAAAATAAAAGTGAGAATAGAATAGTACATATTCAAATAGACCTTCCTTTGTATAGTCATCTTGGTCTTTTAAATTTAGCTTTCTTCCCACAATGCCATGTATATTCCATCAGCTAGTAACAAATGCAAGATTTGCTCCTGTATTTTAAGTAGAACATATATATATAGCCAACCAAGAACTTCTCCTTGGGGTTTCAATGTTCTGTCCTTATTCATGGGCTCTCATTTTAATGTGATATCAGCAAAGAGATTAATTATTAAGAGATTGTTTAATTATTTCTCCATTAAATATGAAATTAAGTTGGTAACTTTACCAGCAATCCTGCTGGATTGTGAGGCCACTCTCCATTATGCTCAGAGGAGGGATATCAACCCCATTTCCATTTAAAATACATGGAAACAGTAACCAGGAAAAGATTGAGCCTAACTTCCAGGTCTGTTAGAGGGAAATGCAGCTATTTTGACACAAGGACACCATTTCAAACTGTCACCCGCAGCCACCCTGAAGGAGATATAATGAAAGTTTGCTGGCTGAACTTCCAGCTGAACAAATATTTTAAAAGAGGAGACTTTCAATCGGCAATATAGCTGTTCCCTTAAAAAGTCTGAAGCTATGCACAAACCCCACAGATCTCCATTTGAAAACACACACACACACACACACACACACACACACACACACACACACACTGGTCACCACTGTAGGGCAACCAGAAATGAAAACAAACACAGACTCCTCCATTTCCTCATTCATTCCACCCCTTCCCCATTTTGCATGCCCACTGAATTCGGTCAGTCTTTTGTTCTCCCAGCTGGGGTTCCTTTTCTTGCCTTTAGCATTAGTTGAGAACGCTTCAGAGTAGATGAAAGAGAGGCAGGGGAAACATAGTGCTAGAGACTACAGTGGTCATTAGGGAGAAATAACAACAGGGTGCACAGAGGTTAAAAACAATAATTATGGAACAGTTTGCTATTCAAACAGAGACAACTTTCGGAGTGCATAATAACTATTCATTTTATTTCGTCCGACACTTTTAATCTTCAAAGCATATAAGTAGAAATGGTTATTCTTGACAACAACTTAGTTAGGTTGCTTGGTAAGCAGGATCGTCTCATTCTGACGCACACCAACACGGTATGACAAATTCATAACTCAATAAGTCACTGTAAAACAATCACCACTGGGAGATGCTCTTCCAGCCTCCAACTCGCTGCTCTTACAGAATTACAACATTGTTAGAGTCTACACTACAGAACTCTGCAGAACATCAAGGGCATGGAAAGGCAGAAGTGGTCCACACAACAGGTGTGGCAGAAGGAACACCAAGACAATGGAGAACAGGGTCACGGGGTGGCACTTGGGTGAAGATCAGTGAGCAAGCAAGAAGGAGGGATGCTTTATCCCCCGGATGCCAGTCATGTCTCACCTGCAAATGCCAGTCTGGCAGCATTGGCTTTTCAAGAGGCCTAGGAGAAGCAACCTTAGGATCAGGGGCTGAACGTGTCCCCTGGCTTCTTTAGCCAGCTTACCTACTCATAGGACATTCCCCAGGCCATGCCCCTCACTGGTCCTGCCCTGTGTCCTTCTCAAGAGCAATTGTTGGGCCAGGATGTGTCCTTGAATTGTGACAATGCCTCTTGTTTGGCTGGATGAAGGTGTTTGTAAGGGTAACCTCTGAGTTTTGCATGGACGGTACAAAGATAACAGTCTACAATCTTGCTTTGCCCACTTGCCCCTGGCTCCACCACTGTCCTGTGACCTCTGCAAGCTTGCCCAGGGGGACAGGCAGTCCTTAGGCTGAAACAGTTCCCTGCTCCTACCCTGGGGGGGCTACCTTGTCCCCTGCAGGATCTTACTTCCCACAAACACAAGCCTGCCCTATTCACCCTGCCCTTTAACCTTCATGGTACCTGATGTTTGAGGGGAGGAGAACAACACAAACATAATAATGTAAGAAGAGGCATCTGGATCTGTCCAATGCCCATCTAGTCCAGCATCCTGTTCTCTAAGTGGCCTGTCGGAAAGCTGCAAGCAGGACCCAACCACCAGAGCATTTCCCCTTCCTTTGGTTTCCAGCAACTGGTATTCAGAAGCATTCCTGACTGTGAAGGCAGAGCATAATTCTCATGGCTAGCAGCCAGGGGAAGGGAATCTTCCACACTTTCCACTCAGTCCAAGAGACGAGAAGTGAATGATGTTCTCTCCGCTTTCTCGCAGTCTGACTTCCTTTCCTTTCCCTCTTCCAAGTGTTTGGTAGGGAAGTGTTTAAGCAAGCAGGGCTTTGTTATTGAAACAGCAGAAACCCATTAAGATGTAGAGAATCACCTATTGTTCATATATTATGAAATCCATCCTCCCCTTTAAGAAGAATACCAGCAACTCAACATAGTGGGAAATAATGTCTGAAGCAGCTTGCAGTGTTTGCTATGAGTAATTTGAGGCCACTTCCTCTCATTGGAGGTACTAAACCTATTATCAGTCATTCTAAGGTCACACAATCGCAGTTCAGAAATAATTTCTAATCATCCAGGGGTCTTTCCCACTCCCTTTAACTTACTTCTCTCTCATGATTTTTCCTTTGATAGTAAAAAGAGAATCCAAAGTGTCAAGGTTTTATGAACGCAGGATAAAAGGTAAAGGGACCCCTGACCATTAGGTTCAGTCATGGCCGACTCTGGGGTTGTGGCGCTCATCTTGCTTTGTTGGCCAAAGGAGCCGGCGTTTGTCATCAGACAGCTTCCGGGTCATGTGGCCAGCATGACTAAGCCACTTCTGGCGAACCAGAGCAGCACACGGAAACGCCGTTTACCTTCTCGCTGGAGCGGTACCTATTTATCTACTTGCACTTTGACATGCTTTCGAACTGCTAGGTTGGCAGGAGGTGGGATCAAGCAACAGGAGCTCACCCTGTCGCGGGGATTTGAACCGCCGATTTTCTGATCGGCAAGTCCTAGGCTCTGTGATTTAACCCACAGCGCCACCCATATCCCGACATGAATGCAGGATATCTGATCACAAAAACAAGATCACAGTAATCAGAACTCATTTCCTTTTTTGGTGGTTTATGGCAACTGCAGATAGTCAGATAATAGACAGAAGAAAGTAAGCACAAGTTGAGAGCATGGCTGTTTGCTAGTGGCAATCAAAAGTAAAGGGCCAATATGTCAGGGAAAATGAAACAGAACCGCAAAGAACAGGACCTGCACATAATTGACTGTGCTGTTGATTCTACCGTTCATTTTACAGCTGTTTACAAGCAGATCCATTTTCCTAAGCAAGTGTCAATTAACTCTGGAGAAAGACCCATGTTAATTGATTTTGGAAAGCAGAATTTTGCATCTGCAAAACTAATCAGCAATGTTTTGAATAAGCAAAAGACACCTGCTGCCCTAACTCCCTTCATCCAGATTAATGTGTATGCAAACCTCTTGACTCACCTTCATTAATCTAAATGTGTTTTTTTGTCAGTAGCCTAGCATTTGCTTCATGCCAAAATTATGACCAGTGAGTGGGTGGCCAGTGCAGAGGGACTCAGAACACAAACAGTGATAAGAACACCTGTTGCAAAAGGAACCTGAGCAGAACACACAAAGAACAACACTATTTACTTTAGAATGTTTCTACTAAAAAAACAACAAAGTAGGTGGGGAGAGAAATATGGTTACACACTCTTGGCTTGGTCTAAAACAGTATGGACAGCATTGCCAGTTCTCTCTCTCTCTCTCTCTCTCTCTCTCTCTCTCTCTCTCTCTCTCTCTCTGGGTAGAATTAATTTATTACTGCATATTGCATTTAGCGGTGGGGAGAAGGCAAGCAAAAATGTGAGGGAGATAGTGAAAGATACAGGAAATTGAATGCAGATTTCCAAAAAATAGCAAGGATAGACAAGAAGGCCTTCTTAACTGAGCAATGCAAAGAAATAGAGGAAAACAACAGAATGGGAAGAACCAGAGATCTGTTCAAGAAAATTGGAGATATGAAAGGAACATTTCATACAAAGATTACCATAATAAAGGACAAAAGTGGTAAGGACCTAACAGAAGCAGAAGACATCAAGAAGAGGTGGCAAGAATACACAGAGGAATTATACCAGAAGATATGGATGGCTCGTACACCCCAGGTAGTGTGGTTGCTGACCTTGAGTCAGATATCCTGGAGAGTGAAGTCAAATGGGCTTTAGAAAGCACTGCTAATAACAAGGCCAGTGGAAGTGATGATATTCCAGCTGAACTATTTAAAATTATAAAAGATGATGCTGTTAAGGTGCTACACTCAATATGCCAGCAAGCTTGGAAAACTCAGCAGTGGCCAGAGGATTGGAGAAGATCAGTCTACATCCCAATCCCAAAGAAGGGCAGTGCCAAAGAATGCTCCAACTACCGCACAATTGCACTCATTTCACACGCTAGCAAGGTTATGCTTAAAATTCTACAAGGAAGGCTCAAGCAGTATGTGGACCGAGAACTCCCAGAAGTGCAAGCTGGATTTAGAAGAGGCAGAGGAACCAGAGACCAAATTGCAAACATGCGCTGGATTGTGGAGAAAGCTAGAGAGTTCCAGAAAGACATCTACTTCTGCTTCATTGACTATGCAAAAGCCTTTGACTGTGTCGACCACAGCAAACTATGGCAAGTTCTTAAAGAAATGGGAGTGCCTGATCACCTCATCTGTCTCCTGCGAAATCTCTATGTGGGACAAGAAGCTACAGTTAGAACTGGATATGGAACAACTGATTGGTTCAAAATTGGGAAAGGAGCATGACAAGGCTGTATATTGTCTCCCTGCTTATTTAACTTATATGCAGAATTAATCATGCGAAAGGCTGGGCTGGATGAATCCCTAGCCGGAATTAAGATTGCTGGAAGAAATATCAACAACCTTAGATATGCAGATGACACAACCTTGATGGAAGAAAGTGAGGAAGAATTAAAGAAGCTTTTATTGAGGGTGAAAGAGGAGAGCGCAAAATATGGTGGTCTGAAGCTCAACATCAAAAAAACGAAGATCATGGCCACTGGTCCCAACACCTCCTGGCAAATAGAAGGGGAAGAAATGGAGGCAGTGAGAGATTTTACTTTCTTGGGCTCCATGATCACTGCAGATGGTGACAGCAGCCACGAAATTAAAAGACTTCTGCTTCTTGGGAGAAAAGCAATGACAAAACTAGACAGCATCTTAAAAAGTAGAGACATCACCTTGCCAACAAAGGTCCGTATAGTAAAAGCTATGGTTTTCCCAGTAGTGATGTATGAAAGTGAGAGCTGGGCCATAAGGAAGGCTGATCGTCGAAGAATTGATGCTTTTGAATTATGGTGCTGGAGGAGACTCTTGAGAGTCCCGTGGACTGCAAGAAGATCAAACCTATCCATTCTTAAGGAAATCAGCCCTGAGTGCTCATTGGAAGGACAGATCGTGAAGCTGAGGCTCCAATACTTTGGCCACCTCATGAGAAGAGAAGGCTCCCTGGAAAAGACCCTGATGTTGGGAAAGATGGAGGGCACAAGGAGAAGGGGACGACAGAGGATGAGATGGTTGAACAGTGTTCTTGAAGCTACCAGCATGAGTTTGACCAAGCTGCGGGAGGCAGTGGAAGACAGGAGTGCCTGGCGTGCTCTGGTCCATGGGGTCACGAAGAGTTGGACACGACTAAACAACAACAACAACATTGCATTTATACAAAATATTCAGCTTTTCCCCAAGGAGCTCAAGGCATACAGCATGACTCTCCCTTTTTCCATATTGCCTTCACAATACGAAGGTTAAGATGAGAGTTCGTGACTGGCCCAAGGTCACCCAGCAAGCATCATGGCTGAGTGGATATTTTAACTCCCAGGTACTAGTCCAATGCTCTAACCACAATACCACATTGTGTGTGTCTGATATGTCTCATCAGGTGTTGGGCAGGAAGGAGAGAGGTGGGTCACATCCACACCATACATTTAAAGTGCATGGCTTCCCTCAAAGAATCCTGGAAACTGTAGTATGTTAAGGGCATTGTAGCTCTATGAGGGTTCCCCACAGTTCTTTGGGAGAACCAGGGGCAGACTTTGGTAATCTTTAGTAATACGGTGCCTTGAGCGAGGCTAAAATTTGGGACCCCCAAATGGATCTTTTCAGTTACAGTCCCCCCACCCCTTCAGCTCAAATCCCTGTGCAGGGAAACCTCCTGCACTGCCCTAAATTTGGTGCTGGAAGAAGCCATGTGATTTAAATGTATGTTGTGGATAATCCATGTTTCTCCTCCCCCTACCAAACAGCTGAGTGGCAGAATTCTCAACTTCCTGAAAGTGCTCTGCAACAAAGAACCCCAGCTCTTGGTTCTATGTTCAACACCAATTTGCAGGAAACCTCTGCATATGCTCATGGTTATATTTACATGCAGAATATAAGACACAGTACTTACTTCACTGCCCAGTGTCTTCAGCAGATGATGGAAAAAATTATCAAGCTCTTTCCCTTCTATGTAACCGTTGTCTAAAACCGATTAAAAACATATTACTGAATATTGTACCATTAATGTTCAGAATCTAAACTGAAGAAATAACATGCAACATAAACATTTCATAAATCTAGTAACAATTCAAACATTTAGCCAAACTGACACACACATATAAAGAAAATGTGAATGCTTGTTTTTTGCTTTGATAGATTGTTTAAATATGCAGTTACTTTATTCCAGCTTTCTAAATTTAAATATTCCTCTTCTTCAAATAAATAAGAGATATGAAACTTTGTCCAAAATCCACCAAGAGCTTCTCTTGTTTCAGCCTCCTTTGATATCAATCAGATAGCCAAGAACTGTATTGATACAAAGGTTGGAAAACATAGGTACAAGGTGCCAGGCTGCGTATGCCAGAGCAGGCCTACAACTTTAGACTGCAGGCACATACATTTTGAAGTACACGAAAGAGGAATAAAGTTTTCATGCATGTATAAATGCACTAATCAGAGAATTAACATGTTTATTTTAAAACAGAATAAATACGTCTAAATAAAAACAACAATAACAATAATAATTTATTTATACCCTGTCCATCATGTTCCAGGTTGTACACAATCTAGGGTTACAATAATGTATTAAGACATTTTGGGATATGTTGTTTTAGTGTGATGTTTAATGAAGAAGAACCATTTAAATCAAACTTGCATCAGCCTGGAAAGCATAAATGGCAAACAACTGCAGGCAGGCAAATGAGGGGAGTAGTGCAGAGGTCTCCCCACTTTCTTGGTCTCCAGCACAGAAATCAAGCAGTCAGCTGGAAGGAGAGTGGGATTCTGCATTCCTCCCTTGCCAGCCTAAGTAGGCTGGTATTTTATGATTATTTTTTGCATGCTAGTAACTTTGGGGGTCTAATTTACAAGAGTGGTTGAGAGTGTAAGCTCCTTGGAGAAGGGACATGTCCTTTTGCTAATGTTACTCAGCACCATGCACGCTGATGGTGTAAAACAAGAACAGTAACCTCCGCAGGGTTAACATCGGTATTGAAACACAGCAGTGTTTCTTTTAACCAGCAAATTATTATTATTATTAATAATAATAATAATAATAATAATAATAATAATAATAATTTATTTATATCCTGCCCTCCCCAGCCGAAGCCGGGCTCAGAGCGCTAACAACAGTAATATAATACAGCATTCTAAAATCAATAATAGGTGAAAAAAGTCAGCTGATCGAGGTCCACGAGGATCTGTAATTAGCCTTGCTTCTCAATTAAATGGCTTCAATCAGACCCACCAACCACCCTAATCTCCTCTGCGCACCCATGAACACAAGACACTCTGAGATCACGGGAATACAAGCATATGTCTAGTCGAAAATCGAACTTGGAAAAGCAAAAACTTCCTTGCAAAGCAGAGCGAGAAAACTTGGACAAAGAAACACCCCAGCTAGCGCCCGTGCCTACCGCCTTTTCTAGGCGCGCTCCGTCCCTTCCCTATTTAACTCCCAGAGTGGAAAGAGCCTCTCCCGGGCGCACTCACCGTCGGCGTCGAAGCGCTGCCAGAGTCGCAGAAAGGCAGCCGCCTCGAGGGAAGGCAGAAAGTCGCTGTCCATGGTGCTGACGCCTGAGAGACCGCGATGGGCAAAGGTCAGCGCGTCGCGTTGGCAAGTCCAAGTGGGCTGCGCGGCGCTGGGGCTGCTGGCCTCGAGTGCCCAAGAGGCGGGCGGGCGGGTTTTCAGAAGGCAGCCCAGCCGGGGACACGCCCAGGCTCCCCCCAAGATCCCACCTGCTGCCTGGAGAGAAGGTCGGAGCGAGCCAGCAAGCGAGGCAAAGTCGGCTGCTTGCTGCCCCCTTTCGTGCCAAAGTTTCCCTTGTCACCTGCTTGGAGGAAGAGCTGCTGGGCTCGCCCTTGAAGTGAGACTGCTGCCACCAACTTTTGTTGTTTTTTGTAAGGATATATCCTTGTAAGTAAGGCGAGAATATAAGGGGATTTATTGGTGCACGGAGGTGCAAGATGGAATTTAGAAGGCAGTGTCACCAGCTTAAAGGGACTTTGAAGAAGCTTCCTCGGAGAAAGTCGAAACAGCTGCAGTATTAAAAGCGGTTAATGAGTAGGATTAATTCAGAACTGCATTCGCGGCAGGCAGAAGGGTCGGTTTGAAAGCTCGCTTTGCATGCAGCTCTCTCACTTTTTCTTCTTTTTATATTGCCAGAGTTTCAGAGTTGCAAGTACAGCAGCTGTAGAGGAGCTAATCATGCATTACAAAGGAAGCCTATGGAGCTGTTGCTACTTTTGGAAACAATCCAAAAATCACCTGAAATGAATAGAATGAAACCCATAGTGGTGGCTTTAAATCAAGATTTATTTATTTGAAGTGAGGAATATAAATTAGTTATTTACTTCACAGAAAAGTACATTGTTAATTTGTGATGGGCAAGGGTGTGTGTGTTGTTTTTGTTTTTTGTTTTTAAAACCCCCCTCACAGAATTAGGGGTAAATAAATATTACATAATTGTAATGTTGCTCATGCACACAGTGAATTATTCACAAGTTGCTCTGAAGCACCACCTCTGTTTTTAGTTAGTTTTCAGAGTGGCATCAGAGAAGGAAATAGCTGTTGTGCCTGTTTTTCAGTACAGTGGTACTTCGGGCTAAGAACGTAATTTGTTCTGGAGGTCCGTTCTTAACCTGAAACTATTCTTAACCTGAGGTACTAATGGGGCCTCCCGCTGCCGCTGCGCTGCCACCACACGATTTCTGTTCTCATCCTGAAGCAAAGTTCTTAACCCGAGGTACTATTTCTGGATTAGCAGAGTCTGTAACCTGAAGCATCTGTAACTTGAGGTACCACTGTATTCCTCATTTGAAAAGCTTGCAGGTTTTATGAACCACTGGTGGTAGACTGAAGTAGACTTATCTATTGCTCGGGGACAAACTGACCATGGGTTTCTGCAAATTATGGCAAACCTTGGTTCTTACGCTTTGATTATCAACTGGTCTGTGAATGCAGAAGATAAGTTATTACTGCCATATAACTCTTATCCCACATACTGGTGTTTAGAATTACATTAGTATGTGAAAGAGGAAAAGGAAAACAACAACAGCAATTACCTGTAAGTTTTCCATTCTACATATGTTAGTGTTGGCAAACCTTAGCAGTTTTGAAGATTAGGATGTGAAATGGCATTTCCAAGTTAGAAGTTAGAAGAGTAATGCATTGCAGGGGGTTGGACTAGATGACCCTTGGGGTACCTTCCAACTCTACCAACTCTATCTCTATGATATCTCAGGCAAGCATCCTGCAGAACTGTACTTTGTGAACACATTTGCTCTACTACAGTTGCATTATGTACACATGCATCTGCAATATTAGCTAATGCACAGAATATTGTTGCTATTAGGGGTGGCAGCGTCAAATTTCTCTTGAGTGGATCACTAGTCTAGAAAGTCTAAACATACACAAGCACACAAACAGATGAATTAAATCTGCCCAATATATATTAATTTGTCAATTTGGCCCGATTGATAGCAAATGGTAAAAAAACGGGAAAAAAACCACCCACTATCAAATTACGCAAATAATGACTGGTGTGATATAGAAGCTTCTGAAAACAGGCACAAAGTCAATGTTGCATATTGAGGTGTGTGAGAGGGATTCTTAGCAGCATGGCTACAGTTAAAAGCTTGACTTGCTCCCTTCTTGCATGGCAACTGCCTATTTGAAAAGAAAGAAAGAAAGAAAGAACACCACCCTTTCGCTTTTCCTGTCTCTCTTTTCCCCTTCCAATATTCATTTTGACAGTGAGGCTTAATTTTTAAAGGCACTCTTTCTCAAAGGCTGACAGTTAATTGAAATACAACGAAAGTGTTGAGACAGCAATACAAAAGATTTCTAAATGAAAATTCCAGAAAAACAAAAGTACGTACACAATGCAAGTCCACGTTTGTCCAGCTGCTTATCCAGTTGCTTCATGCATAAGTGAGCAAGCTCCATTTGCAATTTTAATATCAGCTTTATTATATTTGGTGTGGCTCAGGGGCAGCTAACTAGTAGCACTGCCATACATCTGGAATTTCCCAGACATATCCGGGATTCATCTGTCAAAAATAGCGTCTGGGCAGAATTCTCAGAAACCAGTTAAAATGTCCTGAAAAACCCAGGCATATGGCAGTCCATATCGGAAGTGTTGGAATTTCACTTTGGGGGGAGATTTTGCAAAACAACAACAACAACCCACCCCTGGTCTGCATGATGATGCAAAACAGTATGATTGACATGTGCACACCTGTCCATACGAATAGAACCTCGTGTTCGCTGCTGGCAACTGGACAACTGCTTGTTGGAATGTCTAAAATACCCTACGGTTATTACTTTTACACTGTTGACACCAGAGAGTAACCCATTAGGTTCCAAAGGTATTTAAGAACTAGTGGCAAGCGCCCAATCACAGAGATTTGCCTCTGGGCAGGTTAAGTTGGGAAATGGCTGGAGTCTCACTGGTACTGAGCTTCGTAGTACACTCAGAACCTATATCCCTCCAGATGCTGCTAGACTACAATTCCCATCATCCATGTATGTAGGCAATTACGGTTGGAGCTGATGGGAGTTGCAGTCCAACAACATCTGGAGTTGCAGTCCAACAACATCTGGAGTGCCATAGGTTTCCTCCCCCTGCTATATAAAAAAAGATAAGGGCCAGTGCAATAGACCCAGGTTTGGATCTTCTGGGTTCTGGTAACACTGTACTAGCATTCAGTGGCAAATAGCTGTCAGCTCAAAGGCTGTACCAGAAGCCTGCATTCAAGAAAATCTTGGAGCAAGTTTGGCAGAAGTAATAGTTCACACAGAGGCCCCATTTTCTCACACACCAGCCTGCTATGACAGCTCCCCTGCATTAACATTTTAATAAAAGAAATATATAGAAATAATGGAGCTAATCTTAAGTCAATAAAACCCACCCAAACCTTTTATGTTCATTGAGCAGAAAGCATGTGGCTGTTGAAGGCCATTAAAGAGAAAGGAAACTTGCCACAAGAACCAAAGCATTCAATTAACCCCATGAGGTCCCAAACTGACTAGAATCACTATTGTGCTCTGGGGTAAAGGGTTTCTGAAATATTAAAAGGGATGTCTCGAAAAAGAATTTCCTCCACATCTAATGAATGGGCTGGAGCAAACCCTTTTCATAATTCTCCACTCCCAGTTTTCAAGAGTGGGAGAATGGCAGCAATGGGGGAAGCTGGAGGAGAATAAAGAGGAAGGGATTGGGAGGGGGCCACGGAATCAGGTAGTTTTGCTTAAGGGGTCATTTGGGGCATCTACAATGTTTGCTTTATGTCAAATATGGGAAGTTCACACACACACACACACCATTGCACATTTCCCTTTCCCCACAGTAATTATCATGTGGGCTTGAGCACCCAGATTCCAATATATCTGTTCATGTGCTGCAGTTCAGTGCAAGGGCGCTGATTACTCTTCAGCACCTGGATAGCTCAGCTGATTAGAAAGTGGGGCTGATAAGGCCAAGGTTGCAGGTTCAATCCCCATAAGGGACAGCTGCATATTCCTGCATTGCAGGGGGTCAGACTAGATGATCCTTAGGATTCCTTCCAACTCTAGGATTCTATTTTGCCACAGCCAACACCATTGCATCATGCTACAAACCACTGATCCTGGAACATTTTCATACAGATTAGAACAGTTGTTGGGAACCTTTAACTGCCCAGATGTTGCTGAACCGCAGCTCCCATCATCCCTGGCCATCGGCCATGCTTGCTAGGGCTGATGTGGAGCAGCAACATTTGGAAAGCTAAAAGTTCCCCACTCCTGTGTTAGAAGAACCAGAGAAGGCCTCAGATTCAATATACCCATCTTGTGTATGGCTTTTTCTCCACACCACCCACCTAACCCCACTTTAGCAAAGTACTTGTAAAGAAGGACATCATTATTACATGAATAGCATGAAGATTATCACTATCATTATTACTATAAAATGTATTGTTAAAATTATTATAACTCAATCTGAAAAGAAATATTGAAATAGAAAAGGTATTCTGAGTTTTAAATTTAACAAGCATTATGTTAAAGCCTGCAAAATGCATTTAAGTGCATCGAAAACTGGATAGGCTATTATGAAAGAAAATAAAAGGCACTAACTAAATTGTCTACATTTGGTTGTCTCAGTTATTGACTTATTTTGTCTTCATGATTGTATAGTAGCACAATGCAAGCAAGCTAAGCTTCTCGCACAGCACTGAACAATAAGTATTGACAAAAATGACTGCCGTTGCCACACCACATTCTATTTGCTATTTTGTAAGAATGTTCGTAATCAAATTCTCTTTTTGCAAAAGAAAATGACTGTCTCACAGATGGATAAGTAAAGCCTTATCCAACCTCCCAACTCTCAAATTATCAAAAGCTGTTACAAGTTTCAACAAGCTTTTCTTCAAGCTGTAAGATGTTGCTAGAAGTAGAGTGAAGCATTTATAGGAGTACTGAATTGTTCAGCATTCAGATCTGCCTTCCGTTGAACAAAAGCTTTCGATAAGAAGTACTGCAGGAGGCCTGGAATCCTAGGACTTGAACCCCAAATTTAGGAGAGCAGAGGGTAGATTCCTCCCCCACCCCTGAGGAACATTGTTTGCTTGTAAATATGTGTAGTATGCATGCTTCGCGTGTACGAGGCAACGGGTTCAATCCCTGGCATCTCCAGGTGTTTTGGGACGCGGGTGGCACTGTGGGTTAAACCACAGAGCCTAGGTCTTGCCGATCAGAAGGTTGGCAGTTTGAATCCCTGCGATGGGGTGAGCTCCCATTGCTCGGTTCCTGCTCCTGCCAACCTAGCAGTTCGAAAGCACGTCAAAGTGCAAGTAGATAAATAGGTACCGCTCTGGCGGGAAGGTAAACGGCGTTTCCATGCGCTGCTCTGGTTCGCCAGAAGCGGCTTAGTCATGCTGGCCACATGACCCGGAAGCTGTCTGCAGACAAATGCCAGCTCCCTCGGCCAGTAAAGCGAGATGAGCGCCGCAACTTTAGAGTCAGTCACGACTGGACCTAATGGTCAGGGGTCCTTTTACCTGTGCCTTGATTTCCCAATGGGAATACAACCCTGGGTAAGCACCTGGAAACCCCTGAAATCTTGTTGCTGCTTGGCAGAGATTAGGAGTGGTGCACAACCTCTGTAACAATATGTTACTGGTGCAACATGGGAGCTGCTAGCCCACGTCACTCACCTGAAATTAGCACTATCACCTCCTAGATATAAGCCTGAAAGCAAGTTAGAAGCAGCAGTTAGGAGAAAGAGTCGGAAACCAAGAAGTCCCTGGTTCCAATCTTGTTTTGGGTTTGACCTTAATAGCTGGCTTTAGGGCAACAGTTATCTCTGAGCCTCAGACATGCCACCTGAAAACAGGGAAAGTGCATCCTGTCTACCTTAGTTGGGGTAAGGTTTATTGTCAACATATGTGAAGTTCTTTGAGCATGCAGGAACAAGTAATTATTTTTTGCTGAAAGGCAACTGTGGTCTAAATGATTCCACCACCATACAGAGCTCTTAAATGTGGATTATTTCCATGGCCTAGGTCAGCATATCACAAGGTGTGAATACAAGGTCAGGTCAATAGCTGTGAATACCAATACTAACTAATTTTCTTCAACAGACATATTTGTTAAGGGGAATAAATATAGCCCAGGATAAGTATCATAAATGGCCCCTTAAAGTTCAAACAATTCAGACATACAACTGAATGCAAAATTATGTGGAATTTTAGTTTTAACTTTATAAATGTGGAATGTTCAATGATAATTTACAATTGCATGTCTGACGGATGATTTAAGACTACAAAGAAAACACGCTTATCTGCCTCACAGCATACAATTTAAATTGAACCTGACACACATGGTTCTGCCAAACAAGCCTTTTCAAAGCAGCTGAGAAGATATTTGATAGGAAAACAGGCAGCAGCCCACTAAGGGGGTCTTTGAACGTTGAAATAAACATTCAAAGTGGGGGAATTGATCAAAGACATGCTGATAGCTGAACAAAGTTGACACATCACTTTCCAGTCAGACCCTGCTATGCAAGAACAGCTAAAATAAAAATTTGATTCTGTTTTGTTTAAAAAATGATCAAATCCTAACTTTATTTTATTTGTAATATGTATGCTGAACACCTGTGGTCTGAAGAACAGAAAGATATGAAAGCCTGCAACATTTCCACATATTTCCTGCATATCGAGCAACAGTGAAAAGCAATTCACCAAGGCACCTACCTTGAAGAAACATGTAGAGTGGAACTCGTGGCTAGATGCTGATGATGAAAATGTGTTAGGCACCTCTGGGTAACTGTTGGTGGAAGGTCCTTTGAGTACAAAGTTATCACAACCTACAGATAATGTCATGGACGTTTAGCTAGGGTGCCACAAACTTGTCTACAATGCTTTTATGCTGAAAGGAAGTCAAAGACTGGTCACAAGGATGCAATACCATGTAATGTGGGATAGTGAAGATGACTGCAGTGTGTTTGTGTGTTTCAGTGAAGCTACATTGATGCAACTCACAATCTGCCTCTGTTCATACTCTTAGTCCATCCACTCCATTCTGTGTTGTGGCTTTGGGTAGAGAAATCTTAGTCACACTGTCTACAGGCAGTCTGTTTTAGCTCCACCCCCTAGTGATGCTCTTACTAGAAAACTCCTGTCTGACAACCAAGAGGAGGTACTTCCCAGAATTGAAAGAATGCCCCATCTAGAACTACTAGATAAATCACTCTGTTACTAGCCAGGCAGGCAGGGATGAGTTGGAGAGCTGGACAGGCCCTCCCCATAGCATCTCAACACTACCTGTAGCCAAGAGTAGGTGCGACTGCAGATGGAAACAACTGCCTTTGCCAGCAAACTTCATAGGAGAGAAAGGGAGTCTCTGTCCTTCGACTGCTGTTGCTTGCTGATCTGCATTATGCTTACACAAAGGAGAAGCCTTTTTCTGTAGGAACTGCCCGACTTTGAAATACCCTCCCTGGGGAGGTTCAATTGGCATTATCATATTTTTGATGCCTGCTCTAGCCATTTTTGTTTGCTCATGAAGTTTAAAAGGGTTACATTTGTTTTTGATGCATTTTTTTAGCTGTTGTATTTTAGATGTATGCTGGGGTTTTGTTTTTTTAATGATCATGTTTCACTTTTATTTTATTTGGTTATTGTTGTCAATTTCCTTGGAATCTGTTTGGATGAAGGGTGGCTTGGGATGTGATTAATTAATTAATTAAACCATTTTTTCCTACCATAGCTCTGGAAGGGGAAAAGTGCAACACTATAAACAAGCGTGGCCCCTTCCATTGTTGGCTCAGGAACCACATAAAGGAATCAGCAACCATCCCTCCAACTTTTTAATTTCAAGATTAACGTGGCACTGAAACATAGTACTCTATGGACACTGATGGGACAATCATATTGGCAAACCTGTTGGGTTTTACATTGACTGGTAATGTAACAAACGTCTATGCCACTGTCCCTTTCCCAACCTATAATGCTTCAATCAACTCTGCAGGCTGCATTAACTTCTAAAAGGATTTTTTTCTGCCAGAGGGTTTTGGAGAAAAAAGCTTATGGGAAATGAGGGGAGAGACTTACTTCATTTCCCCCTCTGCTGTGCCTTTCAGCAGTCATTTAGAGAGTTAACTTTGCTGAATTCAAGCAAATTGGATTTGTGCAGATAGCAGCCCTATCCCTTTCCTGGACACGGTCAATCTAATTAAAACAACAGTTCTTCTAAGAGAGCTTTTATATCCTCCTCTGGTTCTACATGTTCACTTCCTCATTGGAAGAAAGAAAGAAAAATGACTCGAAAGATGGAAAAACCCAGGGTCACTTTGCTCTGCTCACCAGATATGGTTACGAACAACCTTCCTGAAATAATATTACCTAAATGATTATTGTAGAGAAAAAGATTAATGTTTCAAATGTTTAACCTTATGTTTCTGGTTCACTTGATCCCATTTATTTTCATAGAACCCACTTATACTAATAATAATGGCTGTGGCATAATAGATTAAATAATGGTAGAGTTGACCTCTGCCTTCTTACGTGTTGAATTATTTCATTCGCTGTATATTATAGGTTGAAAGAGAAGATTGGCAGTAGTCCTCTAAGGTAAAGGGCTTGTTTTGAAGGCAAACCATGTTACATGTAACTGTCTGAACAGTCTTTATTTTTATTTTTAAAAGCAATTTTAGGATGCTACATTTTTTAGCAGAGAAGGGTATGACACTTAAAAACTCTTCCTATCCTTTGCCAAAGCTGTCCCTCTTTATGCAATTGCAGTATTTCCGTGTGCTGCTCTGGTTCGCCAGAAGCGGCTTAAGTCATGCTGGCCAAATGACCCGGAAGCTGTACGCCGGCTCCCTTGGCCAATAAAGCGAGATGAGCACCGCAACCCCAGAGTTGGTCATGACTGGACCTAATGGTCAAGGGTCCCTTTACCTTTATTTATAAAAGGAAATTACATACTGGGACCTTGCATGGAGGAAGCAACGCAAAGGGGCAGTGCTGAGCAGGAAAGGGTTAAGCATCACTTGTTTTTCCACTCAAAATGGCAGGACTATTTTTCATTATTATTTTTTAAATGCTGTGGATTCACTACTCTCATTTGCATGTATCATGCCTTTTAACTAAGGCCAGGACAGCCCTGCACACAGAGCCCTCCCCTCTTAAACTAAGGTACGCCTGATATGATCCACTTTCCTTAATTTAGCCCCTGTTAGTTTTGATATTTGGTTAACAGTAAAAGAACATTTTTGGTTACTGTTTGCGAACCAATTAATGAACAGATACACATCGGTGTTTGATCCCTTTGTGACAGAGAAATGTAGATGTGGAGGGGAAATCTGTTGATTCACTGGCAGAAACATACAGAAAGCATCACAATAGGATTGTGTAAAGATGATGGGTTGTTGTGCAGCAATATGCCTCATATTCTGCAATGTTACGTTCAGAAGAAATGATTGACTTTAAAAATAACGAAGATTTTTTTGTCCACATGAAGTTACTTGCTACATTATGTACAAAAATTGATTTGAAATAATTTAAATGCTAAGTTTGCCTATATTCAGGGTTTGAAAAAAATGTACTGGAGTATGGAACTATAGATTTATAATTTATAAATATACAAAGGCTTCGAGAAAGTATTTCTTTAAAATTAGAAAGTCATATTCCAGTTGTAAAATCATTTTTATTGGTACAAATATACATTATGAATAAACTCCCTTCAGCGTGTATTATAAGCAGATGCCTGTGAAATATGCAAAGGAAAAAAATGAAAAATTGCTTTTACAGACGAGAATCTACTTTTCTTTCAAAAGTACATGTTAGAAGCTAGAGCGAATGCAGACTGACCCCCCAAGGTGCCCTCTAGAAAATACCAACAGTAATAAAATGTCCATTGCCCGCATTCCAATCAACAACAAACATTTACTTATGGATATGGAAGCATATCAAGTTATTAGTAATTCTGGGTTGTTGTTGTTGTTTTGTGCTTTAGAACAGTACACAAAATGTAGGATATTGTGTTCTTATATACAGTACAACAAACGAGAAAAAAGGTCTCCCAAAGGAGAATGTAAAAATCATATCCAAGCATCTAATATATATTATTTATACAAATTATTTTATTAGTGTGCTCTGTTGATATAATTACAATGTGCAATTGCATTCAGCAAGAATATATTTATAAAGTAAGTTGCGTGCAAGTTTGACACATTTACATTCAGCAGTACAACACCTCTCATGCTGTACAGTGTGGGTTAGTGTAAGAAATTGTCCAGTTCCTTTGCTTGGGGTTTCCTCCCGCAAAGCCCCGCAAAGCAAGGCATTATTTTTATAGCTGCTTCAGAGAAATTCAAGTAGAAGACATGAAAAAATTGCTGGCTTTTGCAAAGGCGTGAAAGGGAATGTCTGGAATCGTACAGATCAGGAAAGAACAAAGGATCAGAGTCATGAAGTTCAGCTACCAGTGCAATCACTGACACTCCCCCCCCCCCATTTCCAAATGCTCCTCTATAAAAGGAGAGTAACTGATCCAAAAGAGGGATAAGCGGTACCCTTATTGTTACAAAAGAGCACTGCCAAATACACGACCAACCAACTAAACAAAAATAAAATCTTTATCAGCTTCTTCACCAGAGTCACTGGACTTGCTTCCCTGCTGACCATCTTTACTTAAAGACCTCTGTTTCTGCTCCTTGTGTCCTGGGCTTCTCTTTGGACCTGTATCAGAAGACAGAATGTTGAGTTGGGAAGTTGCAGAGTGGACATCTTCATTTGCTATGACCCCAGAGCTATATGACCCCAATATCTGCTCTGTTGCTCCAAATTGTTCATTGATTAGAGTTCTGTGTAACTCAAAAGGTCATATCCTACGTTCCAAATAGAAGCTGGCTAAAATAGTAAGTTATGGCCAACATCCAAAGGATATCACAGATAGTGGCAGGATTTCCACAGTTATCATGTATGGCAGGGCACAATCAACATTGACAGGAACTGTCACATTTTCCTGAGCGGAAAGCTCACTCAGAGGACAGGCACTTTCAAAGCAGCACGAATCAAGTTAGGCCCTGCACATGGGGCCCTATCAAACCCAAAGAAACCATGGCAGTAGTGTTTTTCAATAGTTTGGTACTTCTTGACCCTGAAAGGGATCCATGTGTAACTTTTCCATGATTGGAGAGCAGAAATTACCTCATTAGCGTGCAAGTAGAAACACTAACTTGAAACCAACAGAAGGTGGCAGAAATACATTAATTTAAACCAAACCAAAACATATGAGAACTTGTTTACATTGTAAATGTAGCAGCAGATTTGATAATAAATGAACACAGCAATGCTTACATCTGTTTAAAAAGATATTGGTAGTTTTTCATCATATATAAAATCTACAACTAGCCTTACCAAGCAGCCAAGTTGTTGTTGCTGTACAGACAATTTATCTCCCAATGAGAGAAATGGTTTGCTTTTGACTTCCATTGCAATCTTATTATATTGCACACATTGTCAAACTCATTTCATCATAGGCAAAAAGTGGGTAAGTATAACGCAGGAGATTAGAGCAAATTGTTGCCTCCTTTTTTTTGCCCACAGCAGAATGCATGTTATGTGGAATGCATTGTAAAGAACAATGTGCTTGACTATGCACAGGTCAACAATTATACCAATAACCGTTCCCTAAGATAATAACTGAAATTGCTCTCATTCTCTTTAAAGCTCTGATGAGTCACATATGCAATGAGGCATATTCTCAACACAGAAGAAATTCCTCCATGTTTGGCAAGTGAGCACATCTGCTTGTTTCCTATTATTCAGAATTCACCAAAAAGACAATTCCACTCTATTCTTTATCAATGTGAAAACATACTCACTGGAAAACTAAATGTAAGACTAAGAATTCTGAGAGGAAAGAAGAGAATGGGTGAAACCCCGTTTTTTAAAAAAAACACACCCTAAAATCAGATTTAAAGGTTTGATTGCTGAGTTGCAACACATGGTAATTTGATGATATAAGGCCCATTTATTTCAGCACTGAATAGGTAAAAGATCGAACTTTTTTGCTGCAGTGCTTTTGTTCAGCACAGCATTTAAAAACCTGCAGGGATGAGAAGTACTTCCTAACATACAAAAATGAATAATGTAGTTGGGAAAGAAATATTTTCACGTCAGATATATATATATATTTGCTATTCATTAAGACTGCTACCCTGTGAGGAACATGTAACTGTCTCTAAAATTTTATTATTATTATTATTAAAATTGATACTGCACATTAGAGTTCATTTTCAGAAACTAACTTTCTCAGGAAGGAAGTCTGAGGAACTGAGGCAAGAGTCAAATTAAAAACTGAAACATCACTAGGCCTGGATGGCATCCACAGAAGAGTTCTTAAGGAATTCAAACGTGAATTTGCAGATCTTCTAACAAAAACATCACATGCTCTTAAGATCAGCTCTTATACCTGAGGACTGGAAGGTGGCCAGGAGAAGGGAACTAAAGGGGAGCTGGTGGGAGAATGCAGAATTACCATGCAAACAGAAGAACAAGTCTTGCTGAAGCAGAACCAGCAAGGCTTCTGCAAGAGTAGGTCCTGTCTGACTAACCTATCAGAGATCTCTGAGAGTGTCAATGAGCACACAGAGGAGATCCAGTTGACACTGTGTACTTTGAAAATGCTTTCATAAAGTACCTCACCAAAGATTCCCGAGTAAGTTTATCAGTCATGGAATAAGAGGAAATATCCTCTTGTGGATCAGTAGGTGGTTAAGGAACAAGAAGCAGAGAGTGGGAATAAATGGACAATTTCCCCAAGGTACAGTTCCTAGAACACTAAATCCAGTTAACTCTTTTCTAGATCCGCTACAAAGCTGTGGTTCTGGGGAGCTTTCCAAGCTGAGCTGGGCTGTCCTGATGGCTCTTAAATCAGGAACTAGATTGGATCGGGGCATCATTAAGGCAGGATAAAAAGAAGCATGATTCTGAACACCAGTTGGCTGGGAATCACAAATGGGGAGGGTGCTGTTGTGCTCAGGCATTGATTAGTCACAGTGGGAATAGGATGCTCGTCTAGATGAGCCTTTTGGCTTGATCCAGCAGAGGTCATCTTTGGCACTGATCTATACGGAAGTGTCCATGATAATTGTTTTTATTGCTATACGATGTCTTCAGTCTGTATACCTTTGTATGTGAAAGCACAGTTTATAAATAAATAAATATTTATTATTATTACATATAAATATTTAAATAAATACAAATGAATAAAATGAATGAAAACACAGGTACTTCAGGCGTGAGAGCTTTATTAGGTTGTGTAGATAAGTCTCCAGTAGGTCTAATGGTGCTAGGAAATCCTGCTCCTTGATGCATGGCGCAGTGGATTTCACAATTTCAACTTTGCCAGGAATTCTTTGCCAGGAGTTGCTTCAGGTAAAAAAATGCCCACAGCCCTGTTTTCTGGCCCCAGGGGGGATAGGTAAAGGAGAGACCCTGGAATGCCTCTGGCCGTAAGACATTCCTACGTCTAGCATGTGGCAAACCTTTAGTATGTTTACACATAAACATATCCTACTATGCTCAGTGGGGCTTACTTCTAGGTAATAGGATTCCAGCCTCAGAGTTTGAGAATGAAACCACTTAATAAGGTTTTACAAATATATATATATGGAATTAAATATTAAAGCACTTAGTCTGCTTTATACAGAGGAGAGTTACCAGAATTGCTGTGCTGTTCCTTCAGCATAAACCTGAGAAAGGAAAGCACTGAACAAAAATGCCTATTAAGTTGACTAAAGGTTTCAGAAGGGATGTATTGTAACTGACACTAATGAACTTCAAGCTCAACTTGTAAATACCGTATTTAATTTTCTAAGTACAGCTCTTCAAAGAGACAGGTGCTTAATCACTAGGCGTAATCAAACCGCTGAGCAGTTACACTGAGGACTGTTTACATTTGGAGCATGGAGAATTGAGAGTGCTGTTGATTCTTGAGAATGTGACCAAATGTTAAGCCAATGGGCTGCTTGGCATGTCATACTAAGCCAAACCATGGCTTAGAGCAGGTATCAGGGCTCCTGGTGAGGAGATTGTGGCCTCTTTGTTCTTCCCTTGTTGTTTTGCTGAGCTAAGCAGCAGCTTGACAGTGCAGCGATGGAGAATTGGATCTACCTGGCCGGCTAAACCAATAAGCAGAAGTTTGGACTACATGCTAAGCCAAGCCATGGCTTAGCTCAGTGTTGTGCAGCAGCAAAAGAACTGGGGAGAGCAAAGGGATGGCTATCTCCTTCCCAGGAGTCTACACACTCATATGTTCGCGCTTAGTGTGACATGCTAACCAGCCCAATGTTTCTTACTGAACCAGCCTTCCCTGCAGAAGCAAGAGCCTCTCATAAGGACATTCCTTTTTTAGAGATACGCTACAGGGTCAGAAATGAATTGGATAAATATTACACTTGGAGATTTCTACAGCAGGCAACAACTGATGCCAAACTGCATAGGACAAAGACCTATGTACTACTACCTGAACCCATATAAAGGATGTGACTGTTGTATCCATTGCAGAGTTGCAAACATTTCCTGCCCCTTTAATAGGCAGCCCCTGCAAGGCACATGTATCACTCACTGCAGTAAATGACAGAGGCAAATTATTTCAGATTTTGAAGCCTGATTAGCTCAATCAGCAGCATTCTTAGCTTCATTTGTTTATATTATACAATTTAGCAGCCCTAATAATGAAAATGTCATGCTTTACATATCCTGATATTTAGCATGCTTAGTAACACAACAATACACAAGAGAAAATAAGATGGCATTATTTTATCATTTTTGCCAAACAAATCATGCCAATGATTTACTGGTAAAGGAACCGATTAACTGAGTGTGTTGGTCCACATACATTTGTTTTGAACTGTTTCCAATGCTGCTTTTTAAAAATCTGAGGGTGTTACGGTGAAGAGTGGGGAATAAATAAAATGAATAATAATAAAGTTACGGGGGTGAGCGTGAAATGGGAGCCAGACATAACACAGAAGTATAGGTTGCACAAACAGAACTGTAACTTAAAAAGAGAGAGCGGGAGGGTATAGCTTTTAACCAGCCCTAACATATACCAAGAGGTAACAATAACAATATACCTGAAATGTTCTAATCATACACTTCATACTTTCCAGGGAGCTGGGATGGATTGCAGGTTTCTATAGGGGCTGAACATGTGGTCAAAATTCATGGGAGGGGTGTTTTCAGTTACCCCACCCCTTGCTTTTGGAAGCCTTGTAAAAAGCTTATAAGCAGCTCCTGCTGCAGGAGACGGCCTATGAGCAACATCATAGGAGGTGTGTTTCTAGGATAAGGCGAAACCTTGGAGCTCCCTTGTTATTTTTGCTATTGGATGCCGCATGTTGTTTCAGTAATCTTATTATATTTATAGTATTGAAATGTAGGTTTTTTATGTTGTTGCATTTGCTATTGTTTCGCTACATTATTTTGGAGTTGTTTTGCAGTGTTTGTTTGAAATGCACTCCTATTTTCTTTGTTGTAAGCTGCTTTGAGCATGGTTGTGGTTGTGTGTGTGTGTGTGTGTGTAAGCGGGATACAAATAAAATGAAGGAATGAAAAATCCAGTTTTGCCTCTTTGTAATGTGTGAAATGTCTGTGAACATCACCACACCTCCCTTACTCAGCAGATAGAGCACGGTAGAGCTTTTTTAATGAAAGAACATATGAAGAGTCTGCTAGAACAGGCGAATGGACCATCAAGTCCACCTCCCTCTTCTCCCAATGGCCAACCAGAAGCAGGATCTAAGTGCAATCTGTATTGAGATTTGACTTCTGCCAGCCAATGACAGGAGTTCTCTGGGTCAAAGCAGATGGTACACAGAAGGATTCTTTGTATCTAATGCGCAGGTTTTTAGAAATGCGAATACTGTACCAGCTTAGGGAGTGGGGGTGATATTTATCGGGATAACAACAGATGAGGAGGGGCAATTTAACCTTGCCCTTGCCTGCTGAGGTCCTGAGGAAAATCCTTCCCTACAAATTGGTATTTGCACTGGGAGGAAATCGGCATTTGATGCCCAGGGAAATATCAGCTTCAGAGGCAGCATTTTCTGCAGGGCTGCAGCAGGATGAAATTCTGTCTTCATGCCTCCTGCTGTCACAGTAACTACCAGCCCCTCTGGAGAATGCTAGCTGAATTGTTTTGAAAACCCTGCATGTTAAGTGTAAAGATGCATTTAACATTAGCCTCCTGCCTAGTTTGGCCCTGTGACCGAGAAGGAAATGATGGAGGCTGCAGATAACACAAAAGATAATGGGAGATATAATGAGCACCATGGGCTAGAATGGAAACAACCCCTGCAGAAGGGCGAGGCGTGTGCGTGCATGCAATTAGAACACATAATATAGGTAAATTAACACATTATTATGACCAGACATTAAGGTCATATTCAAAATCAGGAACTTTGCAAATTGACTTCCAATAGCTGAGGACATGAACAATTATACCATGGGTAGGCAAACCAAGGCCCAGGGGCCGGATCCGGCCCAATCGCCTTCTAAATCCGGCCTGCAGATGGTCCAGGAATCAGTGTGTTTTTACATGAGTAGAACGTGCCCTTTTATTTAAAATGCATCTCTGGGTTATTTGTGGGGCATTGGAATTTGTTCACCCCCCCAAAAAAAAATATATAGTCCGGCCGCCCACAAGGTCTGAGGGACAGTGGACTGGCTCCCTGCTGAAAGTTTTCTGACCCCTGAATTATACAAAGGGGGGGAGGGGCTGGAGAAATATACTAGCATTCTCACCTTCGTGTGAAAGAGATCTGAGAGCTGGTTGGGGGCTGCTCTGTCCATCTTTTTCTTTATCAGAAGGAACTCTCTTCAGAATGGGGGGAAGAAGAGCAGTTTTAGGGGAACCTGGACCAGATGGAGACTCTGGGATGTCCTCTGTGGAAACACAGCGTGCACACAGAAAAATTCAGTCACCAGCTGCACATCATCTAGGAAATTTGTTCACATAAAACCTACCAACCCACCCAAATGTACTGATTTAGTTTTTGAAAGCATGATAGATGAGGAACAGCCTCAAAGCTAAGTATCTCCTATCCAAAGTGGGTAAGCTGGAAGAAATGAAAGCGCTGAAGGGCTACGTGGCAATAAAGCACAATAGAGGGGCTTAAAAAGTTGTTTAAATATGTTCCAACGAAGCCTCAAAAAAGTTTGTTAAAACCTGCATTTCAATACTCAGAAATGAGGGGAAACAATTTGCTTAATCAGACACAAGAAGAATGTAGTAATCTTTGAGACCTTTAGGGCAGTACTATAATGCAAAGGCTACAAATTAGTACCTCAGTGTTTAGGGGAATATCTCATTCTTTCTTATAATTTACCATTGCAATCCCATTTCTAGCATTTAAAAGATTAGTCAGGATTAGCAAAGAACAATTGAAAAACGCCGCCAAACAAAATAATAACCATTATCTTATTTTCTGAATTTTCTCTTCGGTATTTAACTATTGATTTTTCCGCACATAAGCCATTGTGCTAATGCTAGCGTAGTGTACAGAGGCTTCTCACCAGTCCGAGAGGCAGATCGTGGCTTCTGAGGAACTGTTGGCCGTCCGGCTAGGCTGGGCTTTACTGCTTGGAGTGGGGGCTTTGGGCTGGTAGGTGTGCTGGAAGAACTTCGTGTCCTCGCCCCAACTTCTGTCTTTGGTTCAGCCTTTGTGATTTTCTCTGATGAGGTTACAATAGAGTCACCTTTACTCAGGGCAAACCGGTTCTCTGGAGAAGACTGGTGGAGCTTGGTAACTGAAACAAAAGGACCCAGCGAACATTGAGACCAAGAGTGCAGCGTATTCAAAAGTTTCTAGCCTCCGTAGGTGCAGAGGGATGTGTGTGGACTGACAGTTACTCAGGAAAAATAAAAGCTGCTACTTTCCCCAAGTGTCCTCTTTTCTGACCAATGTGAATATAGTCATTGACAAGCAATATCAGTGAGACATCCAACAGATTTTCCATCTCTGTGGGAGCTTTAGAAGGAGAATGTGCCCAGATTTCTGGAATGGTTTCGGCCGATATATCACTACTCTGGCTCTAGAAACTGGCTTGATTCCCCTGGTCATTAGCACTTTAAGCAAGAGTTATGGTACATGATTGGCTCCTCAATGGGGCCAAGGTTGATGACTGTAACACATGAGGGAATGAGGGGGATAATCTGATATAGTCAGTTTCCATAGAGGAACACCTGAGCATTAGACACAAGCCTGATGATATGGAGAGTGTGTGAGTGCAGAATACTCACTCCTTTACTGTCAGAAAATATCACCACCACCCTATTATTCTCTGAGGTCTGGCATTAGCTGTGTGCTCCAAAAGAAAGCTTTATGAGGCAGAGAGAAACTGGGCTGAGGCTTAGAAAGCCCCAAAATATCTCAATGGACCTTGGGCAGATCTACTCTCATCATTTATAACATTAAAAAGGTGTTATGAAAATGTGACCAACAGAGCAGTGAGCCACCGGCAATGGAAAACTGCCATTAAGCTTTCTAGAGTGTTATACTGAATAGCATTCAGAAGATCAATGTAGATCCAGCCCTTATGTCAGTGACAATATTTCTGTGACAATGTAGATCCAGCCCTTATGTCTGTGACAATGGCTGAGGAGCTGCCCTGAAGACTGGTGTCCAGACAGGCCAACAGAGAAAGAGCCAAAATTCCTCAGTAAAGTCAAGGGATCTTGATTCACCCACCATTCAGCCTAGGATGGCTAATCACACAAATATCTTGAAGGTTGTTTTGGGGTGGATGCATTTCACACTTCTATAAAATACAATGGCCTGTGAATTACCACCCTGGAATTTCTTAAACATGTTAATTCACTTACTGAATTCTATGGAATATAAAGATGCTTAAGTCTGCCTGGGTGATGCTTTCTTTTTTTATTCTCAAATATATATAGCTTATATGTGCTAGGCTTATATACATACACATGTATGTATATAACATGTAGGTTTTTTGTGTCTAATGGAGAAAGCAGTTTTTCTACTTACACATTTTATAACTGCACATAATCCTATCCTACTGAAGCTACTTGCCCAGTCAACTAATGCAGAACATTATATCCCAAACTCATAACTTGGCCCAGCTACCTGTTATTTTACTTCTAAATTCTAAAGAGCTAGGTGATTCAGGACGCAGGCCACTTTCCAAGACATTCTTCTAGCTTACATAGATGTTTTTGTACTTTGACTTGTACATGCGTGCATGCATTCTGTGGCTAAAAGTGTATTATCTATGCGAACAAGATGTTCTTCCAATTTTTAATTCGAATTTTTGGGAGAGTGTTTGAGAAATACTGGTAGATTCTTGTAAGATCTGTGAGAACTAAATGTTCTCTCTCCCAGAATTATTTAAATATATGAACCACCTTTTCCCTCAGTAATATTTTTCTTTCCAATATATATTCTGTTGCCTTCAAAACCCTCTCCCCATATCCATCAGTTAAGCTCGTTCAAAGAGAGGGCTTATGTGGTCAAAACCAAAAAGGATCTTAGCACATGCACATTGTATATATAGGGAGCAAAGCAAATGTCTGTGCAGCTGGCTATGTGTCATTTAGACACCATTTTCTCCCTGGAAGCATGCAACAGAACTTCCCTGTTCCCTGAGCATTGCATAAATCTGCACTGGAGAAATCCTTAGAACAGATTTTAAGGTCACACACAGAGGTGACAAACCACGTAAGTTCCACTGCACAGCTTAAACTCCTTGCATTAGCAAAGGTGGATGTTGCCAAACTACAACTCCCATCAACCCCAGCAAGCATAGCTACTGACCATGATGGCGACTGCAATTCAACAACATCTGGAGGGTCAAAGGTTCCCTGCACCCACACTAGCAGAACTGTTTCTAGGTGGTCCAACTTTCCATACCAAGTCGGCCACAAGAGTACTTCAACAAGGAACCCACAGGCCACACACTGCCTTGCTGTGTGGGGGGCATTCAAAATTTGATACACCCCAGCCTTTGTGCTGCCTTTCCAAATATGGGTAAGTGAGGTGCTGGCTTTGGGAAGAAGGAATGAGGGGTCTGGCAGGGTCCCAAAGCTCTCCCATCTCCTCCCCAAAGCTGGGAAAGCATTAACTAGGCTTGGGAATGAGGTGAGAGGACACTAGGACCCTGTCAGACCCCTGATAGCTCCTTCTCAAAGCCCAGTGCCTCCCTTACCCAGCTTTAGGAAGGCGATGTGAGCTAGGGTGGTGGTGTGTCAAATGGGGCCACATGTTGGACCAACCTGTTTTAGTTGGATACAGCCCAATCTGTCACGGATCAAATAGTTGGTATACCAGCCACAGTCAAAAACAAACAAGACCACCTCTTCTCTTTCTGCTAAATGCTTTCCCCAATTTCCCCTCTTCTTGACACAGATATGAAGTTCACTAGGGCCACACTTTGCCCAGCTGTGCTTCACACAGATGGGGTTGTTTGCATTTAATAAAAAGAGAAAATACACAGTTAGGATGTTTCAGAAGTTAAGAGAGGATGGGAAGCCAAAGTAGCAGCGACAGATGAAGTGGCTACATTTTAAATATTGGTTAAAGTCTGGCAGCCATTTTATATCCTTGAAGTTCCTTAAAGGAGTGACATACATTTTGTGAGGAACCATGGAAAAATGCCTTTTTTCATCCACAGACAAATGAACATTATTTCTGGCACTAATCGGTTCTATTCTACTTCTTAGCAGGTGTCTTCCACTCTAAAATTCCATAAAAACTGAAATGCATTTCTTCCGTCTCCATTTGCATTCATAAGGCAGATCTATAAAGGCTGGAGGGTAAATCCACAGCACACTCTTAGAACCACTTTCTTCTGTGTTCCCATCACTGCTGACTGGAACTTCATTTCCAGGCCTGGCATAGAGGATGCTACTAGTTAATTATTCCCTGTTGGAAGCGTTCTAGGTTAGCTTCCCCACAGTGTAGTGAATGAAAATGAAGCAATCTGCTAAGCAACTGACATCACCTACACATAAGACAGATCAGAATTCTGCCCTACAGAGGGAGTCAAGGAATATAGCAAAGTAGGTCAGCTTTCACAAATATAAGTAACATGTTTCTACTCTGTAAAAATTGGACAGGATATGAATAATATAATTGCACATTTAAAAAAAAATCAAGATTTCAAAAGGGGGTTGTGGCACGGAGGCCAGATGTAAGAGAGGGCAGTTGTGCAGGGAATTTGAGCAGGTGTAGTTTGCACGGCAAGGTGTGGATATGAGGGAAATGGAAACTAATTTCCATGGTATTGTGCAGATAAGGCTCGGTCTGCATGGCTGTAATCACGCTAACAATCAAGTACATTCACAAAAAGTATATTGCCTCTAATCATTCATTTGTACTAACTGATCGGCAACAGCAAGCTTGTGGACACTAGTTAATGAAGTAGCATTTTACTAATAGCAACGCACCTGTAGCACCTCCATCCAGCCGTTCTGAATTCACCGAGAGATCTGTTGAGTCTCTTGAATCATTCCCTAGTTTCTTTAAAACAGAAAGAAAGAAAAGTGTGATAAGGAATCCTTGAAAATTAACAGAATTCTCTTAACTTGGTTGATAGATCACCATTTTCCAAGGCTCCGGACTATTATTATTATCAACATCAACATCCCCATCATCATTAATTCAATCATTATTCATATTCATATTCTTATTTCAATTTATATCCTGTTCTTTCTTGTAAAGGACCCAGGGTAACAAACATGTAATTAAATCATCTCTCTGTCCATTTTATATTGGGGCAGCCTTTGAAGAATATTTGAAAACTCCAGTTGGTACAAAACAAGACAAGCATGATTGCTAACAAGAACCGACCAAAGAGAATATATTTTGGTGGTATAAAAATACCTATACTGGCTGCCAGTATGTTTCTGGGCTAAAAGTGGTGAGATGAGTGTCTTAGCCTTTGAAGCCCTGAATGGCTTGGGGCTCAGGAATCTTAAGGACCACCGGGGGTGTGTGTGTGTGATTCATTCAAATGGTGGAGCTCCCTTCCTAGACATGTGCAACTGGTGCCTACTCAACAATCTTTTTTGGTCCCTGGCAAACTCCATCCTGTTCACCTCTGCCTTTGGTGGCCTTTATTAAGGCCTGAGATCCTTGTAGCTGCCCTTTGCTGGTCTATCAGCTGTGTTTCTTTCTTTCTTTTTTACATCTAGCTTTATTATTTTCACTGCGGGTTCATATTTTTGTTTTTAACTTTATTCATAAAGGTGTTAGGAATTAATTCAACAAGGCTGGATAAATATTTATTCCAGTCTTGTTGCATACCTGCATTTCTCTAGCACTTTCTTCACTCTGCAAGGGGTGGTGGGAATTCTGAACAGCCTTCCTTTTGGCTTCCATGTACTTACGGTTTCATTAAAAAAAATGAATCTATTAACAGAACATCATTTCCCCATGATGATATCAAAGTAGCATTGTGTGCAAACTTAATTGTAATCCCATTCAAGCAGTTTAAATCCCATTTAGGAACATAAGAAGCTGCCTTATACGGAATCAGGCTGTTGTAGCACATCCAACTCAGTATTTACGCTGAATTGTGGTGGCTCTCTTGGGTTCTATATGGGGGCATCCCCTACCCTACCTGGAGGTGCCAGGCTGAATCTGAGACCTTCCATAAACACAGCAGATGCCTTACCCCTGAGCAATGGCTCTGCTACTTCTGCACTCAAACAGGTGGCAACCAGGATGCCTTTATGAAGTCGTGTGAACTCCCCTGTCCTACTTTAGATTTACTACCACCTGTGTGCCCAGACTTGATCAGTTTTTATGTGGCATTGAAAGCTTGACACTGTGCTACATCACATCTGAACAACAGTAAATAATTATCACATTTCAGCAGTCCTTGGTTTACAAGTACATCTCTGCATTATAGGATGTGTGGTCTAAATTAGTTGTTATTGAACACCCTGCGTTGACATTTACCGTAAGCAAAATCTACACTTTGGGAAGATGGCTAGCCTGTGACAACCCACACGTTGCTGAACTACAACTCCCAGAATCCTTCACCATTGGCCATGCTGGCTGAGGCTGATGGGAGTTGGGAGTCCAATAACATCTGGGCAGCCACAGGATCCCAACTGCTGCTTTGAAAGCATTCTTCTCCCTGTATTTTCTAAAAGTTGAACACATCTTCAACGTGTGCATGTTTAGCTTTACACGCTTGGCAAAATGAAAATAAATAAAAATAAAAATGGGGCAAGGATCTGGGAAATTTGTTTTCCCCCCATCCCACCCACCATTAAGCCCATTAGGGACACCTGCCTGTGCTATAAATCAACTTCCTGGCATCCCTTTTTTAATTTTTGGAGATGAAATTTCTAGATAATAGAATTTCATCTTAGTAAACTAGGCCACAAATAAAATAGATTTACTATCATGTACCCATATCTTATAGCTAAAACCATTTCTACACATAAATAAGGTAATGTACATACATTACAAAGTAGGAACATACATCACACAGGAATAAAACATTAAATAACTTATATCCACTGCATCAAAAAATCCTGGAGGGTAAGGCTCCACCATAAAAGCTTTTTGGTTGGAGTTTCTTCACTCTTTCTAGCCAACACCAGATTTTGTAACTTGTTGGATTAGGCCAATAATATATATTCCAATTTCACATATACGTGTGGTACCTGGGAACGTAATTCCCACGTAAGTGGGAAGTCGCATGTATTTTTTTAACCTATTTGATATCTAACTGCACTTCATAGCAACTGCAAACAATACCATCTCCCAAATCTCATTAGTCTTGCCGTTGCTTGCTGGAGAATTCTGTTTTAAACCATCTCAAGTGCTAACTAAGCCATGCTACTTGGTCTTATTTGCACTGCATTTGTTCCTAGAGCTAATATTAAAATCTCTTCAAACACTAGGTGGAGCAAGACCACTGCTGAATATTTGCTCGGAGAGAAGACTAATCCCCTATTCACTGATCGTTCACTGTTCCTGCAAATTCACACAAAAAACACCCCCACCCCGCCCAACATTTGCCATCTTTTCATCTAGCACACATCTGCTCCTCACCAGCAATTGTAGTAGGATTGTACTAGGTCGCACATCAAGTAGTAAATTCCTTATAGTTTTTGTTCCTACCTCAGGTACGTTTAAGCAGCCAGCTGTCACCTCAACACTTATACAAACGTGCTATTTTAACAACAAATACAAAAATATAGAAACCGTAAGTCCTAATGGCAATTTTGAGTATATATCTTGGTCAGAATCAAATGCCTCAAGCTGGCCACCAATATTTAGCTACGTTGTTCCATGTAAGCCCTCAAATGAACTGCTTGGACCATTAAAATGAAAATGTCACTCACCTTTTGTGCAAATGCCGCTCTGCGCTCCTGCTTGGCTTTCATTTCAGCTAAAAGTCCGCTGCCCATCACTTGCACCCCATACCGACGTCCTCCTTGAGGACTGCCTTTGCTGTCACTCTTCTCAAGCTTTGAGGCATCCTCTGAGGACCCTTCCTCTATTGAGTCTGGGGTTTTCAGTTCCTCGTTTTTTTCAGTGTTGCCATTCTGTTCAGTCAATTTAACCTCCTTCTTTGCAGTGTCCGCTGTGGGGCCTTTGGCAGCCCCTTTGGGTGCTGAAGGGTCCTCCGACACCAGAACAGTTGGAGGACGTTCAGATTTTGATCTAGATTTGATTAAATTGAGAAAGCCACTTTTCCGAGAATCTCTTTTCTTCTTTTCATCAGTGGCTTCACCGGAATCATTCGTGTCCCCGCCTTTTGTTGAGGATCTCCTAATAGATGAAAAAGGCACATAAGCTATAATGGCCTCAATTGGACATAACGCTAAACTACGGTTTAGTGTTGCATAGACTCTTGTGCTTCTGCTCTCCATATCTGGTGAGATCACAAGGAGATTGAAAGCTTTCAGTTGTCTTTTGACTAACCACAGTTTTGAGCCATCATAGAACTGTAGAGTTGGAAGGGTCTTCAAGGGTCAACTAGTCCAATGCCACTGCAATGCAGGAATCTCAGATAAAGCATTCATGATAGATGGGTACCCAACCTCTGCTTAAAGCCCTCCAAGGAAGGAGAGTCCACAACCTCCCGAGGGAGTCTGGTGCAGTACTGTATTAAATTCTCCTTGTTTAAATTCCATAGACAGGCTGGTTCTAAATAAAGAATGCACTTTATATTACCAGAGAAGTCAATCTTCTCTGGTAGATTATGTCTACCAGAGACACAGTTATGTGGAGTTATCATACCTCTCCCTGGGGAAGTTCACCTGGTGCCTTCATTATATACTTTTAGGCAAAAACATTCCTTTTCAACCAGGCCTTTGGCTGCTAAATATTCTACAGCCTTTAAAATCTGTCTGTGGGAAGGGGGTGGTTTGTTGTTTTGCTTTAATACTTGTGATTTTATCTTGTATTTTTATTTTGTGAACCACCCTGAGATCTTATGACGAAGGGCGTTACGCAAATTTAATGAATAAATAAAATGGAAGTGAATAAAATAGCATAATCAAGTCAGAACACATTCTGTTTGTCCAAGGAAACGAGGGTTTTGTGGGGTACCAAATTTTGATACCTACCTCAAAATACCCACATTTGCTTCAGCTGAACAAAATCATCCCTCCTGCACTAAACCACTTTGAAAAGGAAATGCAGCATTTAAGTACTGCTTGGCACACTTGTTTCACTGTCTGCTTTTCCTCACCACTGCCTTCCTCCTCAGCCTCCCTTGCTTATGCCACTCTTTAATCCTACACGATGCCCTGCAGTGCCGTGCCATGACATGTAGAACTGGAAGGTCACCAAGATATGGTGACGCATAGGTTTCGCATGCAGAAGTTCCCAGGTTCAATCCCTGGCGTTTCCAGATGCGGCCTAGAAAAGACTCCTTGCCTCAAACTCTGGAGAACCATTGCCAGTAAATATGGAAGATGCTGAGCATCAATGGTCTCAGTATAAGGCAGCTTCCCAAAAGAATGGCTCTTCTGCTTAAATTGCAATCATAAAGAATTCTAATGAACATAAGTGGCGCTATGGTGACATAAACCCAAATATATGTATATTGATGTATTTAGCATATATAAGTCACTTTAACTTACTATTGGTATAATTACGTTTATTACATTAGTGCTAGCAGCATGCTGTACTTGCTATTTTGAATTTTTAAAGACAGAAAACACCCCCAAATATCTACAGCAGCTTCAGCTACTGTACCTTGCTGAAGAATAAGACTTACTTTGAATCCATTTTTGTCACCTTCTTAGTGAAAAATTCGTCAACGCCTTCATCCACTCTTCCCATAAGACCATTCTGTTCGCCATCTTGAGGTGCTGTCGTACTCACCTGATAAGACACATAGCTTTACTTAATATAGAAGCCTCTGGAGGTTCTATATTGCAAGTTATGGGTGTCAAAAGCCATAACTGCGTATGGATTTGAGAAGCAGCAGTTTTTCTTATGAAGAGTGCTGACAAGAGGACAGAAAAATAAGCAGCCAAACAAGACTGAATGTGGCTATCAGAAATCTTAAGGCATGGCTTAAAGCCTGCACATTATTTAAATAATAAAATAATAAGAATCCTAGAATTGTAGAGTTGGATGGGACTATGAGGGTCATCAACCCCCTGAAATGCAGGACTCTTTTGCCCAATGTGGGGTTTGAACCTACAACCCTGAGATTAAGAGTCTCTTGCTCTGCCGACTCAGCTATCTCTCATATGAGGTAAAATATCACAACCAAGATTTTCACTCACCGCAGCTTGCGTGGGCTGTTGTTTTTTATTCCTCTTAGGCCTTAGTTTTGTAAAGTGCTCCAATTTTTTCCCTTCCTCAGAGGGCAGCTCTGACATAAGCCCAGAAGTCCGTTTGTCCACTCTTCCGGAAAGGAACGGGGGGTCTTCTATGTGGATGGGAACTTCTTCCAATGCTTTGTCCAAGTCAAACTCCATCTCTAAGAGAAATATTTGAAGTTTATTATATTTGAACCTCTGCTTCTGTGGTCAGGTTTGTTAACATAGGCATAACTCTGTCAATAAGCCCCTTCAGTGGGTAATGGCATTTGTAAACAGACACGTATGAAGTAGTTTGGAATAACGACAAATCATGCTTTGATGGTTGGATCCGAGCCGCTGGATCACTTTTTCACCCCACCCTTTCTGCACTCCCCGGTTTGTGGCAATCCAGAACTATGGTTTGCACATAGTTTCCAATTCTGATTTGGATATAATGGTGAACTATAGGATGTCTTAAACCAGAATGGGTATGAGGAAATCGGAGCCCATAGGGGAGGGAGAAGCATGTGAGTGCCTGAGGCTTGACAATAACCAGGCCTACAGCATCTAAACTATCTTCACTCATAATGTCTTTAAATATAGAATTGCAGTTATCAAAGTATTTCATCTTTTTTTGTAGACACAGGTTCCTGCACAACTAATACCCCTAAAGAAGCTTGAGCATCAGTATCTATTTTGAATTTATTTTGAATTTAATTTGTATAAGGTTAGATGAGAGCATCAGACCAAATAATGCTTATATTCTAGAACAGAAATGGGTCCTTCACTGTAGTCCATCATCATATTCCCCACAGTCACAGATTCCCCATCCCTGGTCTATTTAGGTAAATCTTATAAAGGTCAATTTATGTAAATCTTATAAATCTTAAGGAAGTAGCTTAATAAATTGTGAAAAGAAACAACCACTTACCAAAAGCTCTGGATACAGGCCTCAGCATTCTGCTGTGGATACTTTTCCTTTTAGACTTAGGAGTCATCTGCAGAATGAAAAGATGGCAGAACTTAATGCCATAAGTGCGGACAGAAAAGTTAGCTGTACCAGTGCAGCTGTTAGCTCTGAGTAAGACTGGAATATATTCTTCCTATTATGAAGTCAACACAGCTGTGAAAGATGGAGCAAAATCAAAGCTCGTTTAATTCTGGATCAGAAATCAAGTGATTTGTTAATCAAGTAACGGTTAATTAAGCTTTCTGTCTTCAGAATAATTCATAATGATCATTTATTGTGCTGGAAAGCATTCAAACCTGGTGTTCAGACTTTATAATGAGTCTGCAAATTCATCACATTTGATGAAATGTGGTTGGAAAAGGAGCAATATCACATAGTGCCATCTGATTTTTAAGAAGTTACTGAGATTTCACACACAACAGTATTATTATTGAACAATGGAAGCATTATCCTAAGCGTTATTTTTAGTCAAGCTACCTTTGAATGGTGTTTTCTATTTTTAGGCATTATACCGACAAAGAAAGAAAGAAAGAGAAAGAAGACACACACGCGCGCGCGCGCACACACACACAGAACAGATAAATTCCTTACTATAAATTGTGCACAGTGTCATTCTTGTAAATTTATCAAATTTTGGTGATAACCTTATACATCACTTTGGGGATTGACTTATTGTAGTTTTAAAATGCTACAATACAAAAATAAACCTAATGATTTATACTCAAAGCTGACCCTTGCCACAATATTCACAACTTTTCTTTCTATCTTTTATGAGTTATAACAATATATGAAATACTCATTGTATTAGGCAGCCTCAGCACAAAGGTTTTAAACTGTAACTGGTTAGTAGTACACTGTGTACACCTTTGCTTAAAACCTGCACTTTTGGAATCACTGTACTTGAAAACAATACATTATTTACTTTAAAAATAAGAGTAGAGTTCACAGTGATAAATCAAAGCCTGAATGTAAAGACCAAGAAGAAATTAATGAAACGATGGATGTACAAATATACTTGTTACTCATTCTAGAACCCACTGAACTCTGAATGGGAGTTTCCTCTTTGATATGACAATCTAGCCTCCAGTTTGGTTGATCTACCTGTTCACACCAGCTGAAAAGAGAAATGAAGCCCTAGGAGATTATCTTGCTCAAGTTTTTCTTGCAGGATCAGATGGGTGAATCTCAAGTCTAGCTAGAGCCTTTTTAGCTGTCAGTGCCATTAGAAGGGATAATGAACGGAAATTCCAAATGGCTGAATAAATAAATAAATGCTACTACTGCCAAACAATGAAAGTATTGATAGGTAGCATTATGCATTATTTGTTTTAATCAAATGTAAGTCACAGTGGATTAAGCCAGCACAGAAAAAAAATGTTGAACAAACTTCACTTCACTTCACTTCATACAAAGTTTATCTGGCCAGTTCACACCTAAGCATGAACATCTGAGGGTGTGCGTACTCACAACAGGAACTGTGGTTACTTTGTTCCTCCCCTGGTCCTCCTGTTGTGGTGTGACCTAGTTTGGCTTAGTGCTAGGACTGAGTCTGCGCTTATGTTTGTTCTTGGCCTACCTCCCCCCTCCCCCCAACCCCCCCAAATACAACTAAAGCACAGAAAAAAAGGCAAAACACCCTAAACAAACAAAAGCCAAAGGAAAGAATTCAACTCCCTCAAGTAAAAAAACAAAGAAAGAGCAAACACAAAAAAAATAGGGAGGGACAGGGGGAGGACCACAAGTGGGGTATCAAAGAGCATTGTTGTGCCCATTGGCACCATGCTGAGAACTTCAGGTATCATCATAATAATCTCATTATAAACAACAGTAGTACTCATCAGGGAAGAGCTTCAGGTGAAACCCCTAAAATAATCTAGTTCCTACTACCGTGGCAAACACAAAAAAAGCCACAGAATCAAAATAGGAAAGGATACAGATTTAGGGTGGGGGTACCTCTTCTGTAAGCTTGATGAGCCTATTCCTATTATTTTGTTGTTGTCTGGGTAACCAGTTCCAGAACCAAAAAGTACAAGTGAAAAGAAACTAAATGATGCTAACCAGTTAATTAGAATCTGAGGTACTTTGGTGTGCAACAACTAGGAGGGGGAACAGGGTCTGATTAAATGCACACAGAGAGCCCTCAGTCCCCCTGCCCAAATTTTCCTCCTCGCTCCACATGGGTTTCTTTTGTACTGCCTTCCGTTCATGCAACACAACATGTTATTTTATGTTTACAGTTGTTTTCCTGATATTTCCCATGTCAACCCCACCCCCAACACACTCACTCACTCCGTGTACTCTCCTTGAATCCTGCCTCTGATTATTCCCCCTTCTGGCTTCAGCTAGTCATCGGGATCTACAGCTTCCTGGCTCTTATTACGCTACATTTACGACAATGTCCAATATATTGTTAAAGCCATGCAAAGTAAACAGATAATTAAACAAAAGCCTAGATTGAAGCAATTTCTTTAATGGGCACTGAGAGGAACATTCCTGCTTAGTTAACTGAGCTTTTGATAGCAGGTGGATTGTGGCTATTGGACACGCTCTGCCTGATTTGAGTAGGATTGAAGAACGTTGTTAGATAGTTGGACTGTAGTCAATGAAGGAAAAATAAAAGGAGGGTTTGATAAACACACTGTTTCCTTTTGCAGGACTGAATGATGCCTTAAATATTAGCACTATATCTGGGTGCATGTTCCCTCGGGCACAGCTTGCATATTTATAAAGAAGCAGACATTCCAAGCATGCCAAAGGTCTTCAGTACTGCCTTGTAACAATATGCCAGACAGTGTAAAAGACTTCCCCTAGAGCTTTCTACTGCTTATGGAAGTGGAGATCATGAAACAATATTATTATTCTAACTGACTAAACCTAAGAGTAGTGGCAAGGCAGAGACAGTGATTGTGTCCTACAGCCACCAGGCTGGAGCAATTAATAACTGTTACACTGGTACACTGATCAATTTGTCCCAACCATACAAAGAAAGCACAGTTTATCTAACTTATTTCATTAATAATTTCTGGCACAAGATCATCTACACATTTTCTTGGTGACTTTAAATCAATAGGGCAGTTTTAGTTGGTAAAATTGAGTGCAAGTAATCTTTTAAGACATGCTCAATGCTGCCATACTAAAAGCTTAATTGAAGATTGCTGAAAACTGCAACTCTTCCATTTTCAGCAAAATGGGATGGAGCAGGGAAGAATCTTGTGTTTACCTATCTATGGCAACTATTATGTTTTGAGTGAATATGGTAATGAAGTGCATACAAGATAATCTCTTTTCTACCTAATTAGCATTTTGGTACCTGCAGAAGCTCGTGATCAAGCCATTTTTTACCTACATATGTTAAGACAGCCTTCTCCAACTTGATACCCTCCAATGTTCTGAACTACAACTCCTATCGGCCCCTGTCTTCTCTAGCCAATGTTCATGGATGTTGAGAATTGTAACCCAAAACACCTGAAGGCTGCCAGGATGGGGAAAGCTGTCTTAAGACATTACGTTCTGCCCATACAGCTGAATTTGAGTGGCATTTGGTTCAGCAGAAAGATTGACAGATAAGCAGACGCCATTCATACAAACCTAAAGGCAACCCAATTAGTATGATTTTAAAAGATATTTTCATTATTAGTCTACTGCACATTAGTCTAGTGCAGTGTTTCCCAACCTTGTGCCTCCAGCTGTTTTTGAACTACAATTCCCATCATCCCTGACCACTGGTCTTGCTAGCTAGGGATGATGGGAGTTGTAGGCCAAAAACATCTGGAGGCACAAGGTTGGGAAACACTGGTCTAGTGTAATGTAGGATGCATGAGAATGCACATGTCTGCTCAGTTTTCAGGATGCAGTATGAATAGCAAATATTCCATCAAATGTAGGAATTGTAGAACATATATATGATTTTTACAGGTGGCAATAACCACTCCTGCATAACCACTTTTGATAAAATATTTGCATGTGTGATGTGACCGTAACTCTTTTCATAGAGACCACGAAAAGCAGAAACAGTATGCTGAAAGTGATGCAAACCAAACCTTCACGAATTGAAAAGGAAAAGTCCTGCAGCGCAGAAGGAGAGAAAACATGTTCTTCCAAGTACCCAAGTTACACTCCAACTCTAAAGCAAAATGGTGGTGCACACCACTCCAGACTCCTGTTGTATCCCACTCTATAACAGCTCATGTCACCTGTAGTACTTGTGTTTGTTGCTCCTCCTTAAACCAAAGCCTGGCTAGCAAACGATCAAGAACAGAAATGGAAGTGTAGAATTGCCAGAGGGTGTGAGCATCTGAGGAAAAACTGGCAAGAAACCTAGTGTATTGATTCTTCCACTGCCCAAGGGGAAAAGTAGGGATTTCTGTTATATCCTCTTATAACTGGAAGTGGAAATTACATTTTAACACGTATGGAGAGCTTCAATTTTGGTATTAGGGGGAAACTTTACACGCCATTGCTTAGCATAATTAGACTTGAAATGACTCCAGAAGAGGTTATACACAAACGTTTCCCTGTTTCCGCTGCCTCTGCTCTATTCCTGTTACATAAACTTGCTGAATGCATTTTCATTCAGATCAGATCCAGTCTCTTTTCCTTTTCTCCCTCTCCCCGTCAAAGGTACGAATATTGCATGCTTGAATGGCATTTGCCAAGCAGAGACAATGCAGTGCAACAGAAAATAAAATCTATGACAGGAAAACCAGTGCCACAGCTACAGTGGGGCTAGCCAGGGTTATTTTTGCCCTGGTGTGAAGTCTCCAGAGGGGCACCTGTATGTGTGGGGGTAGGGGTGTGCCAAACTGGATCTTTGACTCAGGTGAAATAAAGCCTAATTTGCCCCTGGGAAAACCCTACGTTCTGTTCCTTTAAAGCTTTGTTTTCAATAAACTGATCTTAGCATTAATGCACAACTGATTCCAGAGATTTTCTTAGCCATTAACTAGTGATATGTGAACATTATGCTTGGTATTGTTCTCATGTCTTCATGTCTTCGCCACACATTATGCTGGCTGGAGCATCTTGTAAAATCCAACTTCGCTTCCAATTGTCACCTGTTTCTGTTAATAGCTGCACACTGATGGTACAGCATTTCCCCCAACAGATTAGTAAGGCACTACAGAAGCAAATGGAGCAAGAAAAACGAAGTAGGTAAGAAACAGCAAAGCTGAAAACAAAAATACTTACACTTGTACAGCAGAGAGTCTCCATGCAGCCAGAAGAGAAAGATAAAAGAATATGAATGGGCAGAAGATAAAGCAAGAGCAGTTTCAAGGGAGAAGAGTAGGGAGAAGCAAGCAGTGCTGAAATTTGGCAAATAAAAAAAAATATTGAAGCAGAAATACTGAAGCAAAGATAAGCAGAAGATACAAACCTTTCACATTAAGGCAAAATGGGAACAGATTTATATCAGGTGCATATAGATGTGAAACAGGGAAGCTCTCTCTGTGCTTTCATTTATGCTTTATTACTATTCCCTGAAGAGGTGAAGATGACTAAAAGGGGAAGGGGAGCATGAAGACCTCCAGTGTAGAACCTCATGCACTTTCAAAACATTTGAGGATCTTGATTTTTAATTGAAATAATGTAAATTCCTGGCTCAGATGACTGAAGGGCCAGTAGCTTCTTGAACCTGAAGTTGTTATTATTATTATTCTTTATACTGCAGCACAGTTCAGTGTTACATTTCAAACATCTGGGAAAAATAGACGCTTGGTAGAAAACATGCTCTTCTGGTCTATGTCCAAATGCCATTACCAGAGTTAACATAAACGAACAATACATTAAACACATTATACCTTATCTGCCCAAATCAAAAATCAGCAGCAGTTAAAACTCCTGGCACACAAGACTTCAGCCAAAGAGAGATTGAAACAAGTATTTCTTCAGAATCCATTTAAAGGCAAATAAAGATGGGATCGTACACATCCCTGTAACCAAAGAATTCCATAGGTGTGGGGGCCACCACCCAAAAGCTCCTCTTGCTAGTATCATCCACTGGACTGGTGGAACTTTCCAATAAGCCAGAGATGTCATCTTTGAAGTCAATCTTAAGGCTGGGCAAGCTAACATAGGTATGGTTGGTGCCTATGCTGAAGCCTTAGTGCAGGTGGAAAAGTCTTAATTACATATACAGAAACTTTGTATACTTCAGAAGAGGAGAGAAGGTTGCCGTTTGTCTCTTGCACCATTCTATGCATTCTATGGTTCTAAATTGACAGAGTTTTGTTCCAGCTAGTAGCTGTAAGCAGAGGATTTCCCTTTAATTTTAGATGGAAATGGAATGTGCCATTCTTGCCTCACCCACACTGAAATACGTGTTTCTGCTTGGGCAGGAAGAGCCATAGAAGGCTGCCCAGAAGGGAAGTGGAAGGCAAAACCTTTCCTTGCTTTTATTAGACTGAACAGCTAAATACTAGTGTGTTAAACACCATGGCAGCAAGATGCATGGAAAAAAATTCCTCTTCAGGTATCATTTTACTAGCTTACTTGCTGCTACATCCAACAGTTGCTCCAATACCAGTCACAAAACATCTTAAGTCTACCACTATGAAAGTTGCTGCCACACTGTCATTAGCAATGTAATGTCTGAAGAGCCTGGTTGTTGTTTTTTGGCAGGTTTAGCTATCACACAACTAAGGGTTGCATCCAGATTGTACAATGTTCCTAGGCATACGTCCTGGCTTTAAAACTCTGTGTCTGAGCGTTGCTGAGGTGTTTTTTTTTGGTCCCAGAGCTTTCCCCAGGAAAACCCATGTTTTACCACTGAATCACAGCAAATGGCAACTGGGTTTTCTGCAGATAGCCATTTACTCCAATTCCGCAGTAAAACAAGCGTTTTCTGGGGAAAGTTCCGAGACAAAAAACAGCAGCAACCTGCTCGAACACGGAGCTTTACAGCGGGGGACCTGTGTCTGAAAAGTGTGGAAGCAAAAGGAGGTATGGATGAGCTGCAAGAGAAGTATGACAAGCACTAAATTATGCCAGAGCACCACGCAATAGCTCAGCTTCCCATACAATAATCCACGACTGAGTCTGACCATTGTCGGTTTAAGAGTTCACCTGCAAGTCAACTCCACAGAGCAAAAACAAAAATACTTAAATATCCTGTTCAACCTTACAAAGCTACTTCAACTACAACACTAACAGCACCAAGCCTGTATCCAACAGTAAAAGACAAATTCTTAATTTATAAAGTAGCCTTTAGAGAGAATCTTCTTCCTTTCCTTAAGTCTGGACATTAATTCTGTGCCAGTGCCGCGTGAAGATTGCACAGTCATAAAGAAGATGAAAAAATGCACACTTGCCTCTTCTCTTCAGGCAGGTTATGATTTAGTGCTCAAATCGAAGTGAATGAACCATGAAATACTGAGAAAGAATAATGGAGCGTGATCTATATTTAGCACCTAAGTGTGAAGTCTCCAGGCAAATTGGAGTGGTCTGAACAGCCTAGGAAACCTGACCAAGGGTTAAACTAATCATGAAAGACATTAAAAAGAGCATGTTGAGAGCAATACTAAAAACAAAAAAACAAAACCCAGTACATAAAACATCAGAACAAAGTGTAAGTAAGCTTGCTCAACATTACAGCAATCAAAGAGTCTTAATTAGCATTTGAAACTCTGTGGTATATTAAGCAGGGATGCTCTTACGATAGGAAGTCAAATATCCTTTAACGCATATTTGAACACACCAAGATCTGCAGTGCAAATCCCAGGAACAAATTTGATTATGGCTAGATTCATAAGATGTTTCAGAAGGTAACTCTTTCCCCTACTGATGGGATGAGGCTGGGTGCCTTTCATCACAGACTAATCTTAGATTTTTTCTCAGTCCTTTTGTTGCTATGCTCAGGGTTGGAGCATCTCCTGGAAATGACTTCAAATGTTTTTCTTGAATTCTTGGACTCAAACAGGAGCCAGATCTCTCAAGCTTGCACCAGAAGCAAAAGCTCCTTACTGGAAATACAAGCAGTAGTTTGAAAATTTTAAGTAGGAGATCATCTGTTTAAGCTTGAACTGTTATTTACTTCTCAGAATAACTTCTACCCATTTGAACACTCCCACCGTCACACAGAGAAATCTTTGAAGTAAAAATACAATGCTGATATTGTTACTGCATTAACATTAAAGACACAACAACCATAGATCAGACCAAACAACATAGTTGTAGTTGTATGGCTAGTTGTATGTAGTTGTATGGCTATTATTTCAAAAACTATTGGGGCACAATCCTATGGTCCCCCAGGAAGGTGTTCCAGGGGTCATGGGTTTTTCAGATCCCCCTCTCTGATGTTGGGGAGAGAGATGTCTACCCTCGAGAGGGAGATTTGATCTCCTGGCTATGGAAAGATAATACTGAGAAGTATATGAAGGCAAATGTCCCCATCTTTCTCTTATGTGTATCGCTGAGCTTTTAAGAGGGAACAAGAACTGATTTGAAGCCCTTCTCTGGCAAAACCCAGTGCTAAATCATCCACTAGAAAGCTTCCACTAGAAAGATTCTAATTTGCAATATTATGCTTTTCTTTTTTCAATTTTATTTTTTTAAAAAAGTTGCTCCGTCAGTTAATGCAGACATACCAACCACTTTAATTGTAGTTTGTCATACAAAAGAACATAAGAGTCTGCTGGTTGGGACTCTTGATTCCACTGTCAATGAAAACCACACATTCCTGAGTAAACAGCTCATTCAGAGTTTGGCAGATGTAGCGATCACTTTGGCCCACAAGTACCTTATAACTTCTGATGGTGGCTGAGATGTATGTAAGGGGAGGAGCCATTCCTCAGAGGTACAAGCATTTGGCTTGCATGCAGATGGTCCCAATTCCAGAGGTCTTTAGCCAAAAATATTTCATGTGTCAGGGTTGATGAGGAATTTTGTCCAAGGATTTATCAATCTAATTTATATCCCACCCTGTTCCCCAAAGGACCACCGGGTGCCACACAACAAATGATAAAACAAAAAATCACTATGAAAACAAATATGATACAGATGCAAACTGGAAAACATACTAACTTAAAATACTTGTTGAAAGAGGACAGTCTTCAGTAGGTGCTAGAAAGACAACAGAGATGGTGCCTGTCTAAATACCCAAGGGGAGGGAATTCCAAAAGGTAGGTGCCGCAACACTAAAGGACTGATTCCTACATGTGCTGAACAGACTTCCTGATAAGATGAAATGTGCAGGCAGTCCTCACCTGTACAGGCCAATGATAAATTGAGCATACAAGGAGGGAAATGATCTTGTAGGTGTCCTGATCCTGAGGTATACAGAGCTATACACACTAAAACCATTGTCTTGAGCTTGGTCCAGTAGCCAATTCGCAGCCACTGCAATTATTTCAACAGTAGAGTAATGTGTTAGTGATATCCTGTCCCTGTAAGTGGTAGAACCACTGCATTTTGCTTTAGCTGCAGCTTCTAGACCAGCCTAAAGGGTAGCCTCACACAGAGAGAATTGCAACAATACAGTCTGGAGGTTACCAAAACTTGGACAATGCTGCTCCAGCTATTCAGGTCCAGACATGGTCATAACTGACTTACCAACCAAAGTTGGTAGAAGTCACTCCTAGCCAATGAGGTCAGCTGAGCCGCTGGCAACGATGATGAATCCAGGAGACTTCTAGACGATGAACATGCTATTTCAAGGGGAGCACAACCCCATCCACAGAAGGCAATTAACCAATTATCTGGGCTCAGGAACCCCCCACCCACAGCACCTCCGTCTTGTCAGAATTCAGTGTTTATTCCCCACATCCAGCCCACCACAGAGTCCAGGGCTTGAATGGCCTCTCCTGATTCAGATGTTACAGAGAAGTAGAGTTGGGCATCATCAGTGTACCTTGACCCAAATAACCTAATGACTTGAGCAATCTTTTGTCAAACAAAGCTTAATGGTCTGATAGTGTGAGTCAGTAGAAGACTGTTTTAGAAAGTATGGCCGATATTGTTCTGTAGCCAATGCATTTTTTAAAATATATTCTTAAATTTGTAATTATGGTCAACAAACCACTGCCGGCTGCCCTTATTTGATTCTGAACTCTGATACAATTGCCAAGACATCTATAGGTAGGACATTCGGAAAAATAAGAGCCATGAAATAAAGCAATGACAGGCAGTTATGCCCCTTATTTACAAAACCGCCTACAAGAGCTAGTTAGATAACATGTACCATCAATAATGCAGCATGCAGAATTCATGCTGCTTGCTGAATGAGTTATTTGATTATTTTGACCCAGTTTAGCTCTGTATAAAAGATCAGTCTCTAGTGTACATAATAAATAACCAAGAGTCTTGCAGTACCTTGAAGACTGAGATATTTATTGTGCCATAAGCTTTCATGTAGTAAAGTCCACTTCATCAAACAAAATGTTATTCTCAGTTGAAAGGCATGTGTGTGCATGTGTGTGCATATGCACAAACACTGGACGGAAATGAAAAATGTGTACATCACAACTCCCTTGAGAAAGGTCACTTAAGTGTCAAGACTCAGCTGCCTTACTTGAGCTATCTACTGAGCAGAAGAAAGATTCACACACACAATTTTCAGTTTCCTTAAAGTCATGAACAAAAGAAATCCATATAAACAAAAAAGTCTGAGCCAGGGGCAAAAAGGATCTGTACTATTTGTAAGAACAGATTGCCAATACATTCATAATAAGCCTTGGAACGACAGCAGCAGCAACCCAAACCCGCCAAATGTCTGCCACTAAAATGAGCATATAATAAAAATGCAACCATAGATAAAGATAGCTCCATGGCTACCTGGGTGGAAATTTCTGTGCTGACAGAAGCAACAGTTTGCTGCTGCGGAATGGCTTGATTTATTGAGGTAATCATTCCCTGTGTACTGCCAGTCGCTTATAGAGAGGTAGCAGCATAGCACACACTAAAAGATACCATAAAAAGATAACTACAAGAAATAAAAGTGAAAAGGAAGGGAAAGTGCTACCTTTCCTTTTGTCTGCAATGTTTCTTGGACAAATGTTTCCCACACCATTCATATTTACTAGCTCAATTTTTTCAATAACAACAAGCAGAAGTTTAAACGAACTAGAATGCCGAGATCTAGACAAGGGCAAAAGGTGTCTTACCATGCATGTATCTAGGTCTTCCAGACGTTCGATTTCAGTTAGCTCCTCAACTGTGATGATGGAACGTTTCGCAGGTTTTTCCTCTGCTAGTTCAATATCTAATGATTCCTGACTGGGAAGGGGCTTGCCTCGCCGGGTCAGATGATCAGCCTAGAGGAAAGGTTGAAATAGGAGAAAGTGCTCTTAGTAAAAATGAAAAAAAGTTTGATGCAAAGATCATGAGTCAACTCAAGAGCCCTTCACAGAGCAACTCCTCCCAGAATTGGACAGGGCCTTGTAGGAAATCTAGTTCACACCCACCTCCATGCAGGAAATCCAGAACTAGAGCAACTCCCAGAGATGATTGTCTGGCCTCTGCTAGAAGAGCCCATTATCCCGCCAGGTAATTGGCTCCTTGCCAAACAGCTCTTAACCTCAGGATGTTTCTCCTTATGTTCAACAGAATCTACCCTCCCGCAACTAAAGCCCATTATATTTAGTCCTGCGAGCTCTCTCTGCAACAGAAGAGAAGACGACTTTGTCCTCTTCCAAACAACATTCTTCAAGTATCTGGTTTTCCTACATTCTAGTCAAAGATCTGAACTCTTGAGCAACAATTCTCTGACTATATTACAGAGATTACAGAGGGTTGAGGATGTATGCCACATGACAAGCCTGTTTTTAAATGCATATCCAGTTGAGTCTTTGTCCCCTTCGTCCTCATTCACATTGCTACCTTACTAGTATCAATTTACACAGTATTATACAGATATTTTGTCCATTATGGGTGTTAGTGCCACTGTGGTAGCCATTTGTGTAACTACAACGTGTTACACAATCCTAATTGCAATTACACAATCCTAATTGCAATTATAATTTGATTTCTGACCTGTCCTTCACCCTAACATTGTTGGGTGGATTATAATTAAAAATATAATATTAAAGAACAGTTTGAAACAAAACAGATGGGTATAATTTTGGAAGCTACAGTGCAGGTGAGTGCAACGTAACAGGCAAATCATGCTGAGCTGTTATAAATATCTTGAAATACTCAGATCTGTGTCAGCACTCACCAGTTTATGATGGCAATGTGACAATGCGTCAAGGATCTCATCTACGATTCGGTCTGAGAGAAATGAGGCCACTGTCAACTTCACTTCACTGTGTGAAAGTTGAGAATAAGAAAATGAAAGCTTAATTCACAGAAGAGTTTCCGTTATTCTTTACATTACTGGCTGTATGATGTAAAAGTTACAAAGATCTCAAAATTTCTCCAAGGAGAAATGTATGAATGTGCATGTAGGAACAGAGGACATTTAATAATTATTATTAATATTATGAAAATACACAAAATGCCACACACTCTTTCAGCAAATATGATGAATTATTTCTATCACAAAGAACCAGATGTATTTCTACCTTGTTCCTATCCGTCCATTTGCAAAAAAAATAAAAATAAGAATAATTTATTCCCTCCTTCTGCGATACCAATCAGCACCATTATATGGTTGTAAATTGCACTTATTACAGTGCAGTGTGACAACAACAGAAGTATTTGCACTACAAGGCTGGAACTTCTGGAAGTGTTATGTTGATGTTGTCTCAGGGGCCATTTCAAAGATCTGGCACTCTATACAGATGGAGTGCCTTAAATAACCCACACAACAACCAATGTTGATACATGACATAGTTCATGCAATTATGCCACTGCATAATGTGACATCATTTCAGATGCATGTGTGCCATTGGTTTGTACCAAGCTGCAAAATGTGAGAACAGAGTAGGAACGTATGGCACTTCTGAGCCATGGATGCTTAACAGCTATGTGGGGAGCACAGTTAGGCTGCCCTGGTTTCCTTGCAAGGTTGCTGTGACATCTGCAGCGGTCCTGACCATTGTATCAATAGAATTTGATTGTAAACTTAGCCTGGGAGACGAGAGGGTTGAAGAAGACTGGAAGAAATTCAAGATTTATTTGCAAAAGTATTGTAACTTGGTTGAATCATAACAAGGAAGTCAGAGTAGAAATAACTGTCTACCACTAAATTACAATTTCATATCTGAGTGTAACATAAATATTGGATTTAAGATCATAAACAAGATGATAATTTGCTTGGAAAAATTTGTTTGTAATGATGAAAGTGGAAGCGGGAGACGTGAGGGAGTCCACAATAGAATGATAGAAGGAAAGAATGTTATGAAATTTATTTTGTTTGTGAAATATGCATTTGTATGGAAAAAACCTAATAAAATATTATTAAAAAAAAAGAATTTGATTGTAAACTTAAAAAAAAAAACCTGATGAATTTGCAATTTTGTTACAACTTATCTCAGGGCTTTTGCTTTTGTATTAAACAAGAAGAAATAAAGCAGAGGCTAATTGTTGTAGTAAATAAACCAGGTTACATAGAGTACATGGACAGTAAATCAATATTTCTTTTGCTGATTTGCACTCTGTAGAGGTTTTATAGGAAACATTTCCTTTCCAAACTGTGTTCATCATCATTTTATTTGTGAAAAGGTGTATCTGGAGTAGAGATTCTAGGGCAGTGTTTCCCAACCTTTTTTGGGCAAAGGCACACTTGTTTGATGAAAAAAATCTCGAGGCACACCACCATTACAGCCCCGTGACGTCAGCGCGCAGCGTCACGCCGGGAGGGACGCACGAAAGTGTAACTTTCAATTTTTTCCCCCTCCCCCTTGCCGGGGAACCTCCAAGCTTTGGGGGTGGGGGGGGGGGGAGGAGGCAGCAAAGCGAGGGACTGAGGGACTCCTCCAACGACAAGGGTTGGGGAAGAAGAGAAAGGGCTATTCCGCTCCAGTCACGGGAGGGGAATATGTACTGGCCCAACTGGTGTGCGGTCTTCGGAAAGCGGGGTGCGGAAAGGAAGCCTAGGCTCGGGGTCCACCGACCTCGGCGGAGAAAGGCAACAACCGGAGCCGATTACGAGCCGGCGCGTGCGTGCAGCGGCTGGCCTCAAGCTCGGGAAGCTGCGCGCGGCGATGTTGACGCGGGGCGCGCGAGAGCTTGGGGGCGGGGCGGGAGAGAGAGAGAAAGAGTTGACAGCACCAGGCGCTGTTACTTATTGCGCTGCGGACGCTGCCAGCAACTGCGGTGGTTGTGCGGCGGCCGCCGCCGCAGAACGTCCTCGTCAGTCAGCTGAGCTGCCTGGCGGCGTAGGGAGCCGAGGGGTGGGGCTTCCTTTCTGAAGGAGCTGAGGGTGGGGGTCCTCCGGCGCCTTCGGTGAAACGGCGCCGGCCCAGAGCGCTTCTAGGTCTAGGAGGCTGCCTTTGTGCGCGACGTAAAGCCCTCTTTCCCTCCCTCCAGCCCCGTGTCACATGTGGAAAAGGGGGCTGGATCCAGTGACGCAACTCAGAAAACTGTTAGGGAAGCCAGAGCAGGAAAGTGAGTGGGAGGCGGCGTCGCCGCTTTAACCCACGTTTCCTTTTTGAAAGAGAAACCAGTGTTTCCCAACCTTTTTTGGACTCGCTCGCGGCACACCAGGCAACATCTCGCGGCACACTAGTGTGCCGCGGAACACCGGTTGGGAAACACTGTTCTAGGGGATTTCATTCAGTCTGCATTTAAGGTACCAGCCTGAGTTGCATTTGCCAATATACAGATTGGAATGCATTATCTTTTGGTTTTCACACTTCCCTGAAGTTTGTGATATAGCTCTCAGCTAAACAATAAAGAAAAAAATGCCTCCAAAAATAATGTGGGTTTTTTTGCAGTTTTTTTTTCCAAATTTCAAGACTGATGTGGACTCAGAATGAAAGGGATATATAAATGAACATGTGTAAAATTGACACAGACTGTAAATACATGGTTCTACCCATCCCTAATCTGGAAGCCCCCACCTCAATGGTGATAGCCAACAATTCTCAAGAGATCAAACTAATGAATCATATTTAAAAATCAAATAATGAAATTAATTGTATTCTACATTAACTGTGGCACCATAGCCTGAACTTCAATTTCTATATGTGTTGTATAAGACCTTAGTTCTGTGTCAACAAAACATTCTAATCAGAAAACAAAGTTGGACATGCAATAAACCAGTATGTCTGTTAGGACTTTCTGGACCATGAGATGAGCCAAGAATCAAACACATGGAAATCCAGGGCATAAGTGTTTGACTTAAGGGAGGTAGAAACAAACTAAGCCTAGAACCGCTGGTATTCCCCATTTGCTGTTGCAGGGACAGGTAGATGTCTGTTTTTAACAATATACAATTTAAATATGTGCCACTGAATCCACAGACGAACCGAGAAATCATACCAACTTACCTAATTTTATTACGAATGTCAATGCCAGACTGCTCCAAGAGAACGTTTTTAACAAATGTCCGTGGAATGGAAATCTTTTCAGTGCCTGACTCAATCAGATCTTGCCTTATGTGTGCTTTCTTCATTGCACTTGGACAGAGATTTTCTGCTGCATCAACCATAGACTCAAGCAGTGTCTGTTGCACAAAGTGAAGGAAGGCAAACTTTTTCAAGAAACCATCTGAAATACTGCATGTGCTGCTTTAATGCTAAGGCTTGGTGATGTGCAACTCGCAAATTATGAAGAGAAATCAAATTAAGTTCCAGTTCCTACCGACACTTTCTTCTGCCATGCAGTTTATCCCTAGGCAGATTCATATGAGAACGTCTTTTGAAATTACCCAACATATTTCCAGCATGAATTGTGATACCAGCTCTAGATAACTTCAAGTTTGTGTGTTGGTAGCAGCTGAATAAGATCTACACAAATCTTAGTAAGAATTGATTACAAAAAGGAACAAAAAGGAGCAGCAGCAATGTTTTTAATTGAGTGTAAAATACAGAAGAGGAAATGATATTTAATCAACACTGATCTGCTACCCACTAGACATATGAATGCTAATTCAGTTGCTTCAGTATAGACCTCTATACTATTACCTATAGCAAATAGTGACCCGTTTTAATTTTTTTAATAGCTGTCTACAATAAGGAATTTGAGTTTAAGCAGAATGCACTGCAATTTTAAGTAGCCAGCATTGCTATCTTACATGGAAGATCTCAATAAAAATCTGAATAGTGGCTTTGTTTCTAATAATTCCAAGAACTTAACCCGCCACCCCCCTAAAAACCACCATCAAAGCCTGATCAAATAATGAGCAATGATAGCTCAGTACGGTGGGATTGAGCACCTCTATGAAGTTTGCAGATCAAATTACTTAAACTTGACTTTGGTAAAATGGAAGTTGGAAGAGAAACTGAAATACTTTGTTTTTTGTTTTTTGTTTTCACGAAACTGAAATACTTTGGATGCCAAAAGTAGTTCTGAATTTACAAAAAAAGAAAAAAATTGTTAGGTTTTTTTAATAAAACAACATTATAGATAAACATAATGGTGGCACTTTAAAAATTAAAAAGGGTCAAGCAGGCAACCTGAAGAAGCAGGGTGTTGGGGTTTGAGTAGCAAGACTGACAGCAGAGACAGCATTTGATTCCCTGGGATAAATGTCTGTCATTTCAGTTGTGCAGTCAGAAGAAAGCTGAACTCACACACCCTAGCAGAACCACTAGGAGATCCTAGTTTTGCAACTGTAGCTTTTGGCATTATCCCACATACTAGGCTTGGATGAAAAGCTTGCTCTCAAAGGGTTATTTCTTTGGTGCTGCATTGGCTAGGATTTCATCAAGCTATACATGGTCCGCTTTGGTGGGAGGAGTCTGGAAAAGAAGGTCTTTCAAACTCTATGGTCATGTTCAGACGATGAATAAGTTGGGGTTTTTTTGCCAGTGCACACCTTCTGTTTGCTCCTTCATTCACAGCACCAGCAATCAAACCAGAACACTTCCAGTTAGCTACAGTTTCCTGGTTTGGGCAAAATGGGAAACTGTGGTTTACTTGCTTTGGAAAAAGCCAGAATATTAAGCTGACGCCAAACTGTGGCTACCCTGCCTTGTTCTGAAGAGATAAGCATAAAATGGGATTTCCAAGCCCTACAACATAGGAAAGGGCTGCATGCCAGTAAGTCTTAAATCCTGGGAACTTGTGGGAAGATTTAAGTTTGTCCCTTCAAATGCTTCGGCACTCTGGGGATTTGAATCAGTACTCTAAATTGCAACATTTTTTTTTAATAGCAAAGTGGTGTTTCTATAGTCCTTCATTACCTTCCCACTGACTGAGGCATTTTCTTTTTTCTTTTTTGCTTCTTATGAGCAGAAGTCCAATCTGTAGCTTTAGAGCTGCTACTACGTTCACAAATACACTAACACAACAAGCAGTTGGAAGCAAAAGCCATTGCAGGAGAAATTCCAACACTCTATGTGTGATGATTATGCTTCCCCACAGATAACCCTGAAGGTGACAAATTTCCACTGAATTTTAGGCATTGCTTTTTTCACAATGGAATAGATGCTGCTTAGAAAGGTAAAGAGACCCCAACCATTAGGTCAAGTCATGGCCGACTCTGGGGTTGCGGCGCTCATCTCGTTTTACTGGCCGAGGGAGCCGGCGTACAGCTTCTGGGTCATGTGGCTAGCATGACCAAGCCGCTTCTGGTGAACCAGAGCAGCACATGGAAACGCCGTTTACCTTCCCGCCGGAGCGGTACCTATTTATCTACTTGCACTTTGATGTGCTTTCGAACTGCTAGGTTGGCAGGAGCAGGGACCAAGCAACGGGAGCTCACCCCGTTGTGGGGATTCGAACCGCTGACCTTCTGATTGGCAAGTCCTAGGCTCTGTGGTTTAACCCACAGCGCCACCTGCATCCCTTAGATGCTGCTTACCTTCTCCTAATAATACCTCCCAGGGCTGATTACAACAACTAACATCACTAGGCACTATGATTCCCTTTTAATATGGCACGATCCATTCTCCCTAACTTAGTTTTATTCCAAGTATTACTGTTCTTGTTGGATTTTCTTTTAGGCAGTGAAATAAATTACAGCAGGGGTAGGGAAACTTTGGAGTGTGTGCATGCCGGGTCGTTTTTAGAAAGTCACGGCAACCTGCTCTACATTGAAGACGGCAGGTAGATATGGCAACCTGCTCTACATAGAAGATGGCAGGTAGATATGGGCAAGACTTCAAGGGAACAATTGAGAACTTGAAGCGAAGTCCTGATTGTTCCTTTGCTGGAGCACAGCACACTCCCACTCACAATAGAAACTGCTTCTCCTTCCTTGCACTTCTCTTTGAACCTCCAAAAACTAGAGGTTCCCTTTCCAAAACAGTTTTGAACTGCTCTTAAAGCTTCATGTTTTCTGAAGTTTAAGGAGCCACACAGGACTGTTTGCAAAATGGCTTTCAAGCAGCTCTGTGCTGAAATTTGAAAAATTCTGAAAATCGGGGCATCAAAGCGCAGCTTCACCTGATGTCACTCTGACGTCTGGTGATTGACAGGAGGGTGGCTTTCAGCCTGCAGCAACAGCAGCAGATATGTTCTATGCTTAAGATGACTTTTTATTCCCTTGCTAATTATGCTGTTTTAAATATGCATTTTATATTTGACTTCCTTCAGTAATGTTTTCTTCTGAAACTTTTTTTGTTAATTATATGTGCATTCTGTTAGCTGACATACCGTATTTTTCGCCCTATAGGACACACTTTTTCCCCTCCAAAAATGAAGGGGAAATGTGTGTGCATCCTATGGGGCGAATGCAGGTTTTCGCTGAAGCCTGAAGGCGGGAGGTCCCGCCGGGTGCGCAAGGCTTGCGGGCAGCAGCCTGCATCCCAAAGCACGGGGCGAGCTGCGGAGCCCGCCCCGTGCTTTGGGCAGATGTCGGCAAGCCTTGCGCGCCAAGCTCGCAAGGCTTGCAGGCAGCAGCCTGTTCTGGGGGCTGGGGTCAGGGGAAGCTCGGGCTTCCGCCGCACCAGCCCCGTGCCTGGGGGGGAAATAATTTTTTTTTCTTTATCCCCCCCCCCAAAAAAAACTAGATGCGTCCTATGGGGTGGTGCGTCCTATGGGGCGAAAAATACGGTACTTCATACTGTTTTGTTTTATTTCTTGTTTTATTTCTTTAAGGTAACATTTTCATTTCCGGTAAATTATGTTGCTTTGAAGGTATACTTTATATCTGACTTCCTTCAGTAAAGTTTTACTCTGGATTATTGTATTTGAAAGCTTCAACGTGTTGTAAGCCACTTTGCTTCCCCCCCCCCCCTTTAAAATATAAAGCGGTATAGAACTGAACTGAAAAATAATAATAATACCTTGAGTTGATCATCGACGACTCTGGTAACCTCCCCAGCCATCGATTCTAGTGTCTCCTGGATTGGGTTGGATAAGGAACCATTTGCTCCTGCCCATGAAGGTCCACCAAGATGATACAGATTGGGCAGTAACTGTAAAAATTATTGCAACAAATTAACTCAAATTAATCATTATCTACAGAATCCTGTTAAGCAGGTAAACGTAAATAATATATATTTAAAAATACTTAATCTACATTAATATTTTAATAGTGATTTATTCTATTGGAATTAGTATGCCAGTAACATAAAAGCCTGGTACCACTTACAGTTTTGGAGTTCTTCGCATCTTTCATAAGTCTTTCTGCTGATTTCAGATCTTCCTGTATTGTATCAACACCACAGTTTCTTAAAGAGTTGATATGGTCTTGCACTTTGACACATATTCTGTCGATCATCTACAGAGAAACAGAGTGGGAAGAAAAGATAATATTAGCAACCATCAGAAAAGCTGTAAAACATTTTCATTCCCAGTATTCTGGGTAACCTTATGGGGGCCACATGATGGCTAGAGGCAAAAATGGGCAGAGCAAGATTAATCCAGAATGCGGCAGCTAGACTAGTGACTGGGAGTGGCCACTAAGACCACATAACACCAGTCCTGAAAGACCTACATTGGCTCCCAACATGTTTCTGAGCACAGTTCAAAGTGTTAGTGTTGACCTTTAAAGCCCTAAATAGCCTCAGCCCAGTATACCTGAAGGAGCGTCTCCACCTCCATTGTTCAGCCTGAGGTCCAGCGCTGAGGGCCTTCTGATAGTTCCCTCACTGCGAGGAGTAAGGTTACAGGGAACCAGGCAGAGGGCCTTCTTGGTAGTGGCGCCTGCCCTGTGGAATGCCCTCCCATCAGATGTCAAGAGAATAAACAACTATCTGACTTTTAGAAGGCATCTGAAGGCAGCTCTGTTTAGGGAAGTTTTTAATGTTTGATGTGTTGTTGTGTTTTTAATATTCTGTTGGAAGCCTCCCAGGGTGGCTGGGAAGACCCATTATTATTATTATTATTGTTGTTGTTGTTGTTGTTGTTGTTGTTGTTGTTGTTGCTGCTGCTGCTGCTGCTGCTGCTGCTGTTGTTCAGCAGTTCAATTTCTACATGTGCTCACAGAGCCTTCTCTACTCTCCACCCAGGCAAGCAGGAGGCATCATCAGAATTCAAGGACACAAGCCAACCATGCAAAAACAGTCAAGAAGGGTGTAAGGCAGAGCTAGTGAGAGATGTGGCCTTGGGGGAGGCCCAAGGGTCTGGCAGTGATCCTAGGAAGGTCACATTTGGCTCCTGGGTCAAATCTTACTTCAGACTTAGAATGGTGGTTTAGCAGGCGATGGAAAGAATCTGATGTTCAGGAATACGTGTTGGGATCCACAGTTCTACACATAGTCAGTTCAAATCATACTGTTAGGTTCAAAATCTCCTTCCCTACTGAAGCACCTCTGAAAATATGCTCCACAAGGTTGGGGACCCTTCAAAATAGAAGGTGGGGCAGGAGGTTTTGTGGAGAAATTGGTGAAAGTTATCTCCCCTCCACTTCCATTTCTGAAAACCTTTTCTGTGAGTGGAATTTTATGGAGACCAATTTAAATCCAACCCACTGAAAATTACCATAGTTTTTTGTTTGTTTCCTTGCTTGCTTGTTTAAGTGAAATGTATTCACCTGCTGTGTTGTGCTAGTAACTATGCCCTGCTGCAGTCTGTATGCTTGTTCCTGTAGATATTTTCGGGTCTCATGATTGCGAAGCAAATAATTTTCTATCTGAGAACAGAAGTAAAAAGTAAGTTAGGAATATATGTGCATGAGTATGCACACAAACAGTTAACGTATTTGTTTTTAAAAATCAAGTGAGAAAAACAATGAAAGAAATGCAATTTCACGCAACTGATACAAAATGAGTAAACGAGATTGGATCAAAAATGAGTCAAAAGAAAAGGGGAGTACTATTTGAGGCAGGAAAAGTATTATCATCATTAATTTATTGAATTTATATACCGCCCTACACCTGGAGCTCTCAGGGCAGTTCACAGAAAATAAAGCAAAACGTGTTTGCCACCACCAGCTGTTCTGATACATCCCAGTATTTAAAGCACAAAACTTAACAGCCACATTTCTCAGATAATATTGTTAATATTCTCTATATCTGCAGTCACTAGCAATTAGTAAACAGAACATGTACAAATAGCACCACACATACATGTATTTAGATTGAGGGACAAGGGAAATCCTATGGAAAACTTCAGCAGGTTTCCTTGCATTAAAATGCAATTGGGAATTCCTTAATCCAGTGGATTCAGATAGTAACAGGCACAAGTCATTGGTTCAGTTTTTTCCATGGTGGTGCCTTCCTTTGCAACTTTTGGGTGGGGCCCCAACCACCCAATCACTGGAGATGCGAAATTGTTTTTTTAAAATAATTACTAACTGGAAAAAAAATTCTGTTCCGTTGTTTTTGTGTTTTAATTGTAATAACAAATATTATTTTTAACATTGTAATTACAAATTGCTTTGAGTACTGGAAACAGAAAAGTAACTAAATGTATTTATAAAATGGGATAAAAGTGGCAAGTACCATCATGTCCAAAGGTACTTTCAATTCATTGATTTTCACATATGTGAAATACATCCGTTTTATTTGTGTTATGTACCAAAAAATTCTGCTTAACTAGCACTACATAGGACTGTTTACATTATGCTATTATTTCTGTTATTTTCACTTCTCACACTTTATTTGGAGGGAGAGTTATTTTCATGCACTTTTGGATATCATAACCTTTGCAAACATACTCATATGGGCCCCCAGGGTTAAAACACACACACACACGCACACCTCAAGAATTTTGTTCTTTCAACCATGAAATGACAAGCATTTAATAATATTAGTTTCTTTGCTTCTCCCTGTCCATCCCAATCTATAAGTAACTGTAGGCAATACCTTTTGAAGTGCCTCTTCGGTTTTTTCAGGGCTTGTTTTAAGTGCTTGAGACGCATCATTCACAGGTATAGGCATGAATCTTAATGTATAATTTCTTTTTTAAAAAAAGATGTAGAAAAAAATCAGGTTAGACGGGCACATAGAAAAAAGAATTATTTCTAACATTTCTGTAAACTTCCTAGTCCCTTTATCAAATGCGCACATTTTGTTATACACAAGCTGAAACGCTGTATCAATATATAGTTTCCAGGACTACATTTCAAAATGGCTTTGAAACATAGCTGAGATGTAAAAAGTTATATATATGGTGTTCTGCATCAGTTTGCAAGTAGATTCTTACACCCCTTCTTAGAAAATAGATCTCAGTCTTTCATATAGATATAGGAAAATAACTTAACCCATCTAAATATTTTCTTGAAATCAAGCTTTTTAAACAAGTATGCCTAATGAAAATAACAGAGGCTGCACAGCAGTTGTGTTTCATAGCATATAAGAGTATGAATAATAACTACCAAGTGGGAAAAAATGACTGTACAGGGAAGTTTTTAATGTTCAATGTCTTACTTTGCTTTAATTTGTTGGAAGCCTACCAGAGTTGGTGGGGCAACCCAGCCAGATGGGTGGCATATAACTAACTAACTAAATAAATAAACACCTGCAAAATAAAATGTGACTGCCCTATATAATCTTACATTTGGCACAAACACAAAGCTGCTTCACAGTTTTCTTAGTTGACAAGTTTTTTTAAACCATATCTAATATGAAATATGACTTGTTTTCACCCTTACCACATAAATGGCCTATTTCAAGGAACCAAAACTGCTTCATGTTTGGCATCTCTCAGTCATTCTTTTGGTTTGTTGGGGATGACAGTTAAAGTTCTGCTATGACTACTTAAGAATCAGCAGCACTACAGAATCCAAATTTGATGCGCCCTTTCCGGCCAAATTCATCCCTCACCAATCCCTGACAGTTATTCAGACCACAAGCAGGGACCATTTGAGCTTCAGAGGTGGCTCAACAAGCACCCGAGCCAAGCCAGTAAGGTATAGTGGTTAGCACACAGCTTGAATCTGGTTCAAAACATTACACGCCAAGTGGGTTCCATCTTTCTCATGTCTGCAATGTTTGATCAGCCCACATCGTCCTGTGATCCCCTTCAACAGGTTATTGCACTTTACAGACCCCAATGCAAACAAGACCCCATTTTACAGATCCTGCAGCTCACATTCAGGCAAACCGCAACCCTAAAAATAATCTCTCCTTGTCTCTGCAAACTTTCTCCCTCTTAGTTGAGGCAGGGGCCCTTCCCACAGCTGTCTGACTTAACAGCCTACCTTCCTGCCTTTTGCTTGGTTAATGACTCGGCCATTATTAAATAACTGGCTTGTGTTATTTCCAGCCCTTGCTAGATCCAGGAATTTAGGAGTTTGCTTAAATTCTAAACTTTTACTGAATTCAGAGATCCAGAGGAGTCTGACCCGCCCCCCCAATCCTAAAAATATATTTCCAAGGGGAAAGTTCTCATTTCCAAAGACAATTCAGGAAATTTAAAATTCAACATCTGAAAGAATAACCAGCATGTATTTTCACCCCTATATTTACTGTTTCATACTGAGTGCAAAATACATGGATAAAATGCAACTGAGCTCCTTGGAGGAACAGCAAAATACAATAAATTACAGTGGTACCTCATGTTACATACACTTCAGGTTACAGACTCCGCTAACCCTGAAATAGTACCTCGGGTTAAGAACTTTGCTTCAGGATGAGAACAGAAATCATGCTCCGGCGGTGCGGCAGCAGTGGGAGGCCCCATTAGCTAAAGTGGTACCTCAGGTTAAGAACAGTTTCAGGTTAAGAACGGACCTCCGGAACGAATTAAGTACTTAACCCAAGGTACCACTGTATATGTATTTTATAAAGTAATGCAGGATATATGTTATTTAAAGAGAACAAGCAAATAGGAAAAAAGAAATTTAAGCAGTCTAGCAATGTTACTCGTATGCCCAACAGGTGTACTGCTAGCCTATTTAAGTTTTCTGACAACAGATGTAGCAACTAGATCTTCCATGCAAATATAAACCACTGAGTGGTTTATAAAAATTTGGAATGAGGGATAACAACCTACTTTAAAAATATGACTAAATAACCCATAGGCTTCTGCAGAATTAGCTTGCAAAACTATAGCCCTTTGTTTAATGAATACATGACGTTATCCACCAAAATGTCAGTAACTGTGGGAGTCTCGACCTCTTCCTGTGCTATATATTGACTTATTTTTCACTGCTGTGATCCTAATCTATGTTTGGAGTTTTTGTCTCTTGGATTATAACACATTTCTAAAGAGTTATTTCCCACCCTGCAGCCCTGATACAGTCCTGAAAATTCCAGTTATCATAATGCACAACAAGTGGGTTTTTTCATAATTATCTCAACCTGATTCTAGACTTTGCATTTTCAGTCCTGCAGTGCAACCATCAATAAATCACTCCCTATTGAACCAAAGTAATTAAGATGAGAGAATGCAACACTGTTTGTTGTTCTTCATAATGGTTTTCATATTTCTGTAGCAAATATATAACTTCACTGTTACAGTTTGAAAAACTCCCAAACCAATCATTCTCATGCTGTTAAAAAGGAAAACATTGTACTTCTTTTACTCTATTGTTGCAAAAAAAGGGATACTTTGGAAGAAAGAAATAGTTTATCTAAAGTAAGGTTAATTTTTTAATGCAAAAAACAACTACGTACCCTGATAGCAGAAGAATTAGTTACATTACTTGATCTGCTAAGAAGCATATGGAAGAGAATGTTTTCTAATAAAGATGTTTATTAGTTTTCTAATAAAGAACACACACCCCTCTTAACAAATGTTGACATAAAAGGCTGTCTTCCCCATTAAGAACTTTGCTGATCACAGCTGGGGCCATCTTTGTGACAATTATAATACACAACTGGGTGGAACTTACTTTTCTAGAGCCACTGCTATATCTTGGAAACCCTGGGCAGAGATATTATTCTTGTCCCATATAACAGTTCTGTTGAGAAAATAGAAATGACACAGGTGAACGGATGAAGTTGTTTTTTAAAAGAAACAAACAAACACATATTAAAAACTATCAGTAGTAGTGCATTTCCAGTATTTAGAACAGAGTAGATCTGTATGTTTGGTTTGGGAGATTAGACAATATGCAAGAAACTCATGAACAAAGCATGGGCTATGGCATGCAAGACAGACATTGTTCAAGTTAAGGAAGATGTTATGTTTAAATAGGCACATAATACCTGAGTTTGGTGTTTATTTGAAGAGCCTTTGCTAGCATTTTTGCCCCCATGTCTCCCATGCCGTTTCCACTAATATCCACTTTTGTAAGAGATGTATTGCTGCCCAAAGCATTGATGATAATAGTAACCTCCGTCTTCAGCTTGGAATCTGCTAGAGACAGCGACTGCAAGGGCTGCAGAGTAAATAAAGAACAGGCATATCACTGCACTACCCCTTAAAGGTAAAGGGTAAAGGGACCCCTGACCATTAGGTCCAGTCATGGCCGACTCTGGGGTTGCGGCACTCATCTCGCTTTACTGGCTGAGGGAGCCGGCGTACAGCTTCCGGGTCATGTGGCCAGCATGACTTAGCTGCTTCTGGCGAACCAAAGCAGCTCACGGAAACGCCATTTACCTTCCCGTCAGAGCGGTACCTATTTACCTACTTGCACTTTGATGTGCTTTCGAACTGCTAGGTTGGCAGGAGCAGGGACCGAGCAACGGGAGCTCACCCCGTCGCGGGGATTCGAACCGCCGAACTTCTGATCAGCAAGTCCTAGGCTCTGTGGCTTAACCCACAGCACCACCCGCTTCCCACACACGACCCCTTATGCTAGCCCAAATCATTAGATCAACCGGCAGCACAGTTCTGCACAAGATGCCTTGACACAGGAAGTTCTAAGTGAAATGCTACAAATGTAGAATTTTACACTACAAAAGAGCAATACATTCCATCATATTATTTGAAGCTACTGCAAGGCGCAGGCCTGGTTCATATGATCACCTCAATCAGGCGTGGAGAACCTGTGGCCCTTCAGATGTGGCTGAACTGCAACTCCCCTCATTCCTGATCGTTGGCCATGTTGGCTGGGGGAGATGAAAGGTCTAGTTCAGCAGCATCTGGAAGCCACATATTCCCCACCCCTGGGTCCAGACCATGGTGCAGATGGCTGCAAATGAGCTGCAACAAGTTCTGGACACGTGAGGTCCCCTTCCCTTCTCCTCGTCTTTTGTGCACATGAGATATAGAGTAAAAAGCTTTAATAAGAAGGACACTGACAAACTGGAATGTGTCCAGAGGAGGGCAACCAAAATGGTCAAAGGCCTGGAAACGATGCCTTATGAGGAACGGCTAAGGGAGCTGGGCATGTTTAGCCTAGAGAAGAGGAGGTTAAGGGGTGATATGATAGCCATGTTCAAATATATAAAAGGATGTCACATAGAGGAGGGAGAAAGGTTGTTTTCTGCTGCTCCAGAGAAGCGGACACGGAGCAATGGATTCAAACTACAAGAAAGAAGATTCCACCTAAACATTAGGAAGAACTTCCTGACAGTAAGAGCTGTTCGACAGTGGAATTTGCTGCCAAGGAGTGTGGTGGAGTCTCCTTCTTTGGAGGCCTTTAAGCAGAGGCTTGACAACCATATGTCAGGAGTGCTCTGATGGTGTTTCCTGCTTGGCAGGGGGTTGGACTCGATGGCCCTTGTGGTCTCTTCCAACTCTATGATTCTATGATTCTAACCTTTTAAAAGGAAAAACACACAACTAACAAAACCTAACCCTCAATACATCAGTTGCTAGACATTATAGACAAGAAGAGTGCTGCTGCACTGAAGTCCTGCATGTGGGCTTTTCTTGGGCATCCAGTTGGCCTATGTTAAAAAAACAATGCTGGACTGGATGGGCTACTGGCCTGATCCAGGAGGCCTCATGTTATAACTATGCTTTTTTTTTTTTTGACAACATCTAGAAATATAAAATACCCTCTGCAGCTGAATCTGCAGCTCAGTGTCAACACACAAACACACACAGACATACACATGCTGCAGGAGCTCTCTAGATGGCTTGAAAAAGATTATTTTTTCTTGCCACCGCTATACAGTAAGATTAAAAACCCAGAGGGATGGTGCTAAGTTGGAGCTTCCCATTATGCAAACTAGGAAGGCAATGCGCTGTGACTACATAATTGAAAAGCCTGTCCTTGACAAAGAAATGTAACCGTTTTAGTTTAAATGACAGCTATCAAATTACTGTATTAATTCTCCTAATCTCCAAGTGCGCCCTTACTTTATTCGCCACATAATTTAGAGAGCATTAGCTTCACATTAGCCTGGTGCTTGGGAATGGTAGCAAAAGTTTAATTGAGGTGCTTCGTGCTTCTGTCGTAGGTTCTAGCACAAAACTGTAACAGTACAGCTCATCCTTCTGAAATAATAATCAGCTCAGCAATGCTTGTTTACAGTGTGCACGGCAGAGGAAATTTTAAAAAAGTTAATTGGAACAGAATGCAGGAGTTCACCATCATTACTGAGAGTGAGCAAGGGATAAGCTTATCTCTTCAATAATATGTACCATAAGGGATGGGAAATCTGTGGCCCTGGACAACAGCTCCTACTAGCTCAGCCAGGATGGCTAATGCTTGAGGATGATGAACGCTGTAGTCCAGTAACATTGAGAGCACCACATCTTTCCTGTGAATACATTCCTCCTTCCACACTAAGGCTTTCCTGTTCTTTAAACCTGCTTTCTCTGCTTTCATACTAAAAGTGGAACATCTGGCCTTTAATCACAGTCTCAGAAAGAGCACAACTTATTCCTGCATCCAATTGACTCTCAATTACCTAATTATCCTGGTCACGCTGGTAGTTGGGCCCATGGAAAAGTTAAGAACTATTCACCCCATACATGCTTGAAAAGAAAGGCTCTGTGTTTATCAATCTTAGGCCCTATGAGGGGACTGGTAGAGGCCAAATGTTTCTGCCTAGCATGGCTGTGAGGTAAATTTAAAAAACCTGTATAGGGTCTGCCAAATGATCACAGTACTATTTTAATATTTTAGTATTTCGACACTGGATAGTCATTGGTATAAAACACACCCATGTAATAAAAACCACAAGACTTAATGATTATTATACAAAAAGTCAGATTTTAGAATGAATGGATCCAATACTCCCAAACATTCTTATGTCAACCTAAGACAGACATTGCACCAGTCTGTCAAATCCAATAAAATGAAGGCTTTAAATACCATTTCATATGACAACTTTCTTACACACTACTCTGCATGAAAGCATCTATGCCAATATGCAGAGTAGTGTGTGAAAATGGCATGAGTTTCTGTGTTATCATAATTATACCCTGAATTGACTCCTGCACTTGAAACCAGGTGCTGTGCCAAGTATCATCAAGTACTGCAATTCCAAAATTAGAGTTATTTTATTCTTAGGGAACCCATTCCAACACTTCGTGCTCCCATCATGTAACACCAGGAAAATTAGAGGTTTGTCTGCAGACTGAAGTCATTTATCTATAGAGGGGAGATAACTGTCCTCCCCCTTTCCAATTGTCCAGGTGTGGATATTTGGTCCCTTTTTCTTGCTCAGGATTATTTCTATGCATTTCTGATACTCGATGGACCCTTTTGCCTTCCCTATTCCAACAAATCCCTAAGAGATAAATGATTACAAAACTCTGGATTTTTTTAACCTATTTAAGGCTGTGAAATTGCACCCTCCTAATTACTATTTGACTCATCCCTAGAAGGAGACTTCTCTAGTTCCCAAAATATCTTTCTTTCTGACTCCAAAATTTGACTTACTCCTCTAAAATTGGGAATGTGGCTCTATTCAGAGCTTAAAGGTAAGGGGCCCCTGACCATTAGGTCCAGTCGTGGCCGACTCTGGGGTTGCGGCGCTCATCTCGCTTTATTGGCTGAGGGAGATGGCGTACAGCTTCCTGGTCATGTGGCCAGCATGACTAAGCTGCTTCTGGTGAAACAGAGCAGCACATGGAAATGCCATTTACCTTACCACCAGAGTGGTACCTATTTATCTACTTGCACTTTGACGTGCTTTCGAACTGCTAGGTTGACAGGAGCAAGGACCAAGCAACAGGAGCTCACCCTGTCACGGGGATTCGAACCGCCAACCTTCTGATCGGCAAGTCCTAGGCTCTGCGGTTTAACCCACAGCGCCACCCGTGTCCCATATTCAGAGCTTAATAGATCACAATTGCCCTCATCATCATAATGTCCCTGGGGGAAATTTGAAGGAGAGACAGGGATAAAAGAAAAATCAATCTGCATTAGTGGACAAATGGTTGTTAAAAATAGCTCGGAGCTGTTTAGTGGTCATTTTGTTTGGAATATTTCTCCATATAGTCGACCTTATTAGTTGTCCAGTTCAGAGACATTGGTTGCCTAATAAAATCAAAGACAAATAATCTGCACTTTTATTAATACTGGCCTGAGATGAGTCATACTTTGATATATTAAGCTTAATATAACGATAATTTAGAGGGCAATTCTTTGCTCTTGAGTTCTGAAAGCACAGAACCCTGAACCAAATCCTATGAGGGTCTGGAGATCAATTATCCCTGAAAGAGAGACATGAACTGGCATTTATTCATTAGGATGCTCCAATGATTTATTAATATACTGTTAAGATTTCAGCATCAAATTAAATCTCACTTCTAGAAATAGGGTATCAGTGACACCATTAGCCAGGTTGTTCAAAATCCCCTGGAAAACATCTACAAATCCAGTTTCTGGATTAGAACAATAGGCTATAAAAACCCAATTACTCATTTGGGGGAACTGTGAGGAATCTTTCAGTTTTTAAAATGCTCATTCTGTCCAAGTGGTCACATGAAATCAGATTAGATTTTTGAAGCAGCTTAGGGGACCTAAGGCGATACCTAGTTAGTATTAAAATTAGCCTGTAAAATATAAAATTGAAATAAAAATGTATATACAAACAATAAAACAGGAAACAGCCCTGATTAAGTCAATGTAACAGAGGAATTTCTGATCCTGCCAAATTTAAATCGCTAATAGAGTTTCCAGGAGTTCTAAAAAGTCTCTCAGAGGTTAAACACAGGTTTTCATACTTGTATTTGCATGAATACTTAATACATTAACATAACCTCAGTGTTATCAATGACAGTTCTAAAAATATAACAAAAAATCTTGTGGCATACAATAATGAAAAAACTGTAACAAACATAAATCCCCTTAAAGACCCAAGCAAACTCTAACTCTGCCAAAGTGCCACCCCAAAGTTTGATGTCTTTTGATACTGTCTTTTGGCTGCCACTGCCCCTTCCCAGAAGCAACATCTTTTGAAGTTTCAGCCACGAGGGATGGGGGACATGATTGGTCACCTGGCCTAAATGGAATACATATGATCTTGCTGTTAGTAGGAAGAATTCCTTTTCGGCAAGAAGCCTGGCAGTTATATGGTCTCACTTAGCCCTGGGTGGAACCTACACTCCCATGCTGACAGCTAGTTGCTATGTACTATCTGGAACTGTTTCATCCTGCTGATAGTTAATGTAGGAGAGACCAAAGGAGGACAACCCAGGCTTTGCTTTCTCACCAGCAGGTGACTGGCATTGTTATAGACAACAATGCCAACCATCTGCTTGGCCGATGTAGGAGGAGAACCAGTAGATAGATAGATAGATAGATAGATAGATAGATAGATAGATGATAGATAGATAGATAATCAGACAGACACACACACACACAGACACATTCGTTCTGCACTCAATTCCAAAGCACTCAAACTGAAATTTCCATTTTCTTTGCAGCGAAAAACAAAAAACAAGCTTTTTATGGTGAGCAGGTAAACTTCATATGACCTCATAACAACAACCCCAGACAATTGTAGAACGCGATTTTGGATCTCAGGAGTAAGGGAAACTGTTGTTAAAAAGGCAGGTAAATGGACCTTTGAATATTTGTTACTATCTATAAAGCACAAGTGTAGGCCAAAAATCAATCAGACCCTTAAAATGTTTCAACACTTTCAAAAAAAAAGATTGTGTTTTTTCAGTACATAGCTCATTGTTTGCTATATAAATTTGAACCGGCTAAAAAATAAACCTGACTAATGCTTTCGCCTAGTATATATTGTTGACTAATAGCTGCAAGTGAGAGATGGTGGTGTTTAAGACAACTTTAAAGTAGTAGCGTAATCATACTCACGGAATCTTCATCTTGAATCATTTGTACTAAATTATCAAGTACAGGGGACAGATTTCTAAAAGAGGCAACAAGCAAGAGAAAAGGTGAAACCAGCAGTTTTTATTGATTATTCCATTTTAAAAACCCCTCCCACAAATAAATAAAAATCTTACTTGGATTTCATGTTGTTAAAGTTTTTTCCTAATGCCAAGTGTCTTATTGATCGGTTTTTACTAAGCCAGACTATAAGGGTTGAAAGGTCAGATTCCAGGCCTGTGAGGAACCAGATGAAATGCACAGTTAAAATAGATCCCCACGCATGCATTTTGTCACAGGAGTTTCAATCTATAGTTAGAGAGTACTTTCACACCAATTTCCTTAATTAGCAAGAGCACATGCTTTGGTGGATGAAAAATGTGATCTAGTCCCTTATTTTCCTATGGAAAAGCCGTTTTGAGAAGACAATTTTAAAAAGGAAACCAGTAGGTAGAGAAAGGCTTCTTTACTTCAAATTGCCAATTTCCTGAAGATGCTTTTCCCCAGGAAAGCGAACATTGAGCATTGGGTACATGCACAATAGGTACTTGGGCTCTCAGCATAATGGCTGCTATGCAGACAGCTATGTGTTTCAGCAAAGGAAGACTCTCTCATTCTTTTGAGAGTTATGGCCACAATATATTGTTTAGCTAATTTTAGTTGCTTTGAAAAGCAATATAATTCTCCAGCAATTTGATCCTGTTTTGAATGGCTTCAATAACTGCTGCCCAAGAAGATTAATAGCATGAGAATAAAATGATGCAACAAGTGTTTTGCTCTGTGTCTAGACTAGAAAAGAACATCTGACGGAAGTATATTTCAGCATTAGGCTTTTAAGGGTTTTGTGGAAAAATGAGGTTGATTGCATACTTAATTATCCTGTTCTTCAATTCCCCCCCCCCACAGCCTATTATATAATGAAATCAGACTTACTACTCAATGCTAACTATGTTTCTCAGCAAGTCAGATTGCTTTCAATAGGAGTTTTGTCCAAATAAAGCAAGTCCCATCAGGTATGCAGTCTACTTGCAAGAAATATGCATAGGATCACACCATAAATCACCCACATTCCTTAATCCTCTGTGCAGACTTATATGAGTCCTTACCATTGTCTGAAATATCAAGGCTGGCGATATTATGTATTTCTGCTATGCATCCTTCTAAAACCTGCGCACCTCCTGATCTTAGCTAGAGGGGGAAAAGAAAGCATTAGATACCTTTTCACTGAGGGAGTGCTGAGAATGTGGAAAGCAGAGGTTTGCAAATAATGCAAACTATAGTACGAATAAAGCTGAAGTACCAGTACTTCATTTTTTCTGAAAGTAGCTGTTAGCATTTTGTTTAATTGCTACCCTATCGAACAGGAATAATATCTCATGACAAAGTGTATGCTATAAAGGATGACGATGATGAAGAAGAAGAAAATACAAACTACATGCAATATCCTGCTGCTCCTTTCATTAAGTTCAAAATAGCTTCCCAATTCTCCCTGATCTAGGCAGTGATCAGCTTCACATCTGCCTAACCTCTATTCTATGAAAGTATGACACGTTCTGGGGACGCAGGTGGCGCTGTGGGTTAAAGCCTCAGCGCCTAGGACTTGCCGATCGAAAGGTCGGCGGTTCGAATCCCTGACGCGGGGTGCGCTCCCACTGCTTGGTCCTAGCGCCTGCCAACCTAGCAGTTCGAAAGCACCTCCGGGTGCAAGTAGATAAATAGGGACCGCTTACCAGCGGGAAGGTAAACGGCGTTTCCGTGTGCGGCTCTGGCTCGCCAGAGCAGCGATGTCACGCTGGCCACGTGACCCGGAAGTGTCTCCGGACAGCGCTGGCCCCTGGCCTCTTAAGTGAGATGGGCGCACAACCCCAGAGTCTGTCAAGACTGGCCCGTACGGGCAGGGGTACCTTTACCTTTACCTTTATGACACGTTCTGCTATAAAACAACCAAAGCTCTCCTGCACCCAAGTACCAGCAATTAAAAAGATGCTCTGCAAAGGGAACATGTGTAGTGGATAGGCAGGAAGTGAGCTGCTTTGGGGTTAATAGTTGAGAGGCTGCAAGTAATAAATGATGTGTACTTACACAGTGACCAAGCTAATGGAAGCAGGAGGGGGGAAAGTTAAAATACATCAGAGCTGAGCAACTAAAATAGAAGTATTTTCTGCAATAAAATCAGCAGTACATAGCAATGAAGTTTTGGATCAGAGTTAGTAAGTTAGCAGTTAGTCACAAGATAAAACTGAAGTGGTGAGGAAAGGAAATATTTTTTTTTTTTCTAGGCATGATGAAGCCTTGGCTCTGTTGTGTAGACTAAAAGGACCAAGCAGCCTATAAGGAAAGGCAAAGCTGATATCCCGCTTGATATTAATACATTCCTCTCAGAAACAGATAAAACTAAGAAAGGTACTCTGGCTGCTTGCAAGAAGCTGGGCTGGCACTGGGGTATTTAAAGTGGGCAGCTGAAAACTAATTGTACTACTGATAAAAAGGAAACATTCACAAGTTTTCAACAGCATCAACAAGTCTGCTGTCACGCACAGAGAGCCTAACCACTGGGGTCCTGCTAGCTAGGGATTATGGGAGTTGTAGTCTAAAGGCAGCTGAAGACACAAGTATGGGAAACCCTGGATTAAGATAACCTTTTTCAGTTTTGCTTACACTGACTATTTCTTTCAACAGCAAGGCCCTAATAATAATAATAATAATAATAAAATAATAGACCTTCATCTGAATTTCCTCAGTTTCAAAACAGATTGCCATTTTTGCTGCTGCTGTTCAGAAAATCACAGCATAATAGATGCATGTCTGTACAATAGGTGCACTTGTACACAAGGCCAGGCATGTTCTGTAAACAGGTTTTAAAATTGGCTTATTGCTTCTTCAGCATGGCCAACACAAAATATACAGAAACCATTATGTTTAAGGAGAACAATATAATTGTGACATTATAGATTGTAAGCATTTCCTACCTCACAGCTGCTCAGATCTAAAAACACCTCCTTCACATTTTGGTTACAAGCGAGACCCAGTAAGAGTGCTCTGAAAAATGAATTAGAATTATTATTATGTGTCAGGACTGCCTCCAGGTCCCAACTCACAGAGGACTAACGCCCAGTTGATTTAATGTACAAAAGTCTTTATTGAAGTTTAGTTTCCATTTCAAACCCCAGAGCGTGCAGCCCTACGTCTTGACTTCAGATCGGCGAAGTCCCCTCTGAATCACTACCCCTTCCGCACCAGTTTAAGATCCTGGCCCGGCTCCACCTCCTCCGCTGTTCTTTCCTCCTCTGGGTCCTTCTGCCCCCTGGGGTTTCCTCCCTTCTGGACTCTTCTGACGCTGACCCTCCTGAGTCTTGCCCTTCCTTCCGGCGGGCTTTAGGACCTGGCTCCCCATCCGGGCTACCTGCTGTGCCGCTCGCCTGTACATTTGAACTTGGCGCGCGCGCCCAGCCGGTAACCTTCCTCCTGACCGTTCCCCCGCTCTCCGATGTGGGCGTGGTCAACCCTGACTCATCTCCTCTCGCTGGTGGCGAGAACACTGTTCCCGATTCCTGGGACCCCTCCCCCCTACTGTGCTCTGGTGGGGAAGCTGGTCCTGATTTCCAGCTGCTGCTCAAGGAGTCCCCGCTGGCCCCTTCCTTCTGGGGCTTCCCCTTTGGCACCCCCCTCGCCCTGGCCATGGGCGCTCCCTTCTGTGAGTCTTCCGATTCGCTGGTGAGACTCGTGGAATCTCTCTGACCACTGTCACTGCCTACTCCCCCCTCGGATTCCTCCTCCTCGCTCTCCATTTGCTCCCTCTCCTGTGTCTCTGCTCCTGAACCCCTGACATTATGGAACACTAGAATGGCAATCAAGTCACAAGAGAAATTCCTGTTATATATATTTTTTGTATATTGTATGTGTTATTGTTGGATGCTTCTTTGAGAACTACATGGTGGAAAGTGGGATACATTTTAAAACAAACAAACAAAATATTTACTGAAAGGCACTGGCAACGTAACTAAATGTGCTGCACCCTATTTAGAATACACGGTATAATTAAAACATGGTTTGGAAGTGTCTCCATAGGCTGGCACACTTCTTCTGCTCCCTCCTGTATATAGGTTGCTCCTCTATGGTTAGAATATGGTGCCTACTGGATAAGGTTTGTCTAGGACCTATTATAAAATGATAGTTAGCAAAAGGGAAGAGGGACCACATGAGTCTGCAGTGTCCTGAATGATCTAAGCCAAGTCAATAAGTTCTAACACCTTTCAGTTAAACAGAATTAAAGTAGAACATTTATTAATTAAATACTCAAACATCAAAAATCAAGCAAATTAAACCAAACATGAAAGAACTGAGTAATTTTACTATTCATAAAACAGGAACTGTAAAGAAAACACATAACACTGCAGGGAATCAAATACATGACTATTTATAAGCCAAAATCTGCAGAACATTTTTTCGGTCTATTTTATTCATATGAAATCAACACACCCTACTATCAACTTTCCTGCCTACTCATAAATTTACATAACGGAGTGTCACAGTGCAATTTAAAATCTTATGGCAAAATTCACAGCACACTTACTTTAGCGGCTCAGGAGGAAGTTTAGTCCCTGAAAGGTTGATTTGCATCAAAGCAAGGGAACTGCTGAAAAATTGCTTGAATGATGGGGGTACTTCCTTGCCCTTTCTGTAAAGTAATAAGCAGATAGTAGTCAACATCCCCAAACCTCTAAGATATGCTACTAAATCTGCTGTTTCCCACATAAGGTTTGTGATCATTGTTATGTATGTTTACAATCCAAAGAGATACAATTGCTAACACTTATCAGAATGCAATAATAGCATTAATTCATCAGCCTCAAGTGTCTAGATCAACAAGCATCAACCAGCAGAAAACAAACAGGAACTACTGGGTGGTATCCAGTGTGGCTGGTGCTACAGAACTTCAGTTTCCTCCACTCTACCACCAATATCTGCTCTGAAGGGTCCCACAACCCTATGGAGATGAATTTGAGTGCATGTTGGGGCTGGAGGGGACAGGAGAGGAAGGGAGAACTCTGCTCACAAAACTGCCTTGCACAAGCAGAGCTGCAGCATTGGATATGACCGTCTAAAAATAAACTAGTGCACATGTTTTACTGATACAGGCAGGCCCCTCCCCCATTTACACACATTCAATATGTGCACAACTGTGCAAACGTGTATCACACCAAACCCAGAAGTGACTCATGAATGTCACAGAAAGGGGCAGAACGGGGAGGGTGGAATAGGGTATTTGCAGGCTTTTTCAACAGCATTTCAAAGATACGCGACTTCACTTAAACATGCAGTGGCTTAGAACGTAACCCCCACATAAATGGAAAGTTGCATGTACAGAGAAGCTAGCAGCAAAACAGAGATGAAGTAAGAAAACAGTTTTGGACTTGGATCTCATAGGAGGGGTAGGAAAGAACCAACACCCAGCTGTATCACTTTTTCTTTGCCCAGCCCTACCATATGACACTTACAGTAAATGTTCCCTTTTCAAATATAGTTAGCGTGGCAGAGGTAAGAGACAACCATAACATGTACAAGAGGTACTTTACAAATGACTTTTCATACACAGTTATCATGATATACAGAAAACATTGCACGTGGCATACACCTCCCCAAATCACCACAGAGTCACACCATCCAGCAAGATTCTCCACCTTTTTTTATTCCTTTTTCATCCTCTAGTTTCCAGCCTTATTTACCTACACTGCCATTTAATCTAGTTTCGCAGTGCATACAAGCTAAATGCTTTAGTTTACAAGTGCTGGTAATATCATTTCACCAGATATAGTGTTTTTACAGCTCTAAGAATTTTTTTTAATTTTTTTAGGTGGGGAGAGATTCATGATACAGTATCTACGTAATTCACACAAATAACGATAAATGCTGACCTGTGAGAAAAAACTGTTCTGGATAAGTTGAGGATGGCAAGATGCTGAAGGCAGCCATGGAGAAGTGCTCCACACATCTAAATCGTAAATAAGAAGATAGTAATTTTACACTTAAGCCAATATGAAACAGGAAAAACTGGACTTGTCTTTAGTAAATTATTACCATGTCTAATGCACACTCTGTGTTGGATAAATCCAGATGAACAATCGCGTTTGGCTGGGCCAAAAAATTATACAGGAACTATAAGGGAGAGACAGAAAGAGGAATTTTAAAAAATAAGCTTCCGTTTTCTTCTGGTATTCATATCCACTTTTCTGATCTTGAAGGTAACTGCTGCCCTGACAAATATTCTTATTTCACCCATAGCATTCTGGTCCTTAAATACCAAATACCTAGTAAGTACTAAGAAAAAAATACTGCCTACATAAGATCAAATAGTAGCCTTGACATGTGCATGTCTCGGTTTTAAATAATCAATTAACTACCCAGTTTCAAGGAACCATTATTTTTAATTACAAAGTAGATTAGAATACCAGCCACCTTTCAGCCAAATAATGCAAAACAATTTTAGTGAAACTCTCACACAAAGACAGCTATTAAATTGCAACTGGATCTAGTAATTCAGCTGCATCCTCCACCCAGAATTAATTTCCACAAGGCATTTCAGAAATAATTTCATAGACTGAAAATCTGAGAGCTTTATATATACATGTATACATGAATAAACATTCTCATAAAAAGGGGGGAGCTGACATGGGCCATGTTATTTGTCAAGGTTCACAGAAACAAGCAGCTAAATTAAGAGAAGAGCCACTTTCTTCTTTTGCTGAGGGCCTGTAAATCCCTATAAGGACACCACTTTGGCTACTCCCTGCACAGAACCTATGATTGGGGTGGAAGAAAGCAAAATTGCATTCGCCCCACCCACTGGTGTGGCTACCCTGCTTTTCGGCCCACAGGGCAGCAACTGGATTCTATACTAGGGGCAAAGCAAACCAAATTCAAACTGCGTCACAATTTAGAGAGAGCAAGCTCTGCCCTCATATGCAGTTTCATTCACTTTTTCTTGAGGCAGGGTTAAAGAGAGGACATACTGAGGAAGCCAAAAGCTTCCTTCCACTTCTAGCCTTTCTGACACAGGAGTATCTGCACTCAGCTGAAAGGGATTCAGGTACACCTCACTTTCCCTCCATCTTACAATGGAGAAGTACTGTATTTTTCCGTGTATAAAACTAGGTCCCCCCCCCAAATAAAGTAAAAAATTAGGGGGTGTCTTATACACGAGGCCGTCTTAAATCTCAGTCCCCCAAAATAGGGGCCGTCTTATACATGGGGGGATCTTATAGATGGAAAAATATGGGATATTGCTGGTATTGAACGAAACCAGTGTTTTCCCCTGGCGAGAGGCAAGGGGGTGCCAAATTTTGGAACTGCACAGGGTTCCGCTGATTATTTTTTAAATGATTTCATACATTTCAATAGTTTTACAGTCATTTTAACATTTCAAAACTCGACTTCCTTACTCCTCTTTCTGCGGTTCTTTAAATTTATTTGTATCATTTCCTGCAAATTCTAACTTAACTTATTATTTTATTCATCTTCTTTAATTAAATACTCTTACGAAACTGCAGTTTATTACAATAATCCTGCCAATGTCCTTATCTGTTTACAATTTCCATTCTTTTATAAAAAGTTCGTTATCTTGATTTCTTATTTTTCCGGTAAGTTCAGCCATTTCTGCATAGTCCATAAATTTTTATATCCATTCTTCTTCTTTCGTTGGAGGTGCCACTAAAATTTGAGAATGCAAGATTCACCACTGGTGAAATAAAGCATGATATCTGGTTCAGATGTGATGCTAAACCAAGGGTTCTCTTGCTCATGGAAGAACAAAGCCAAAGTGATCTGCTCATTCATGGTAAGCCATTAACTATGGTTTACTATGATAGGTGAACCGGCCCATATTATCTTCCACAACAACCTGAGCCATAGGTTAGGTGCTTGCTATATTGCTTTCTTACAGATTAAGGAAAGTAATGGAAGATGGCTGACAACCTCAGGGGATTATTCCTTTAGTCCCTATAGATTGTTATGAACATCAAGGATCGGAACTATGATGTTCACATGACACATTCGATTGGCAAACTGTCTAAAATGAGGCAACTTGGGAAAACGAATGTACTTTCTACTATTCCCAATTCTCTTGCGATGCTGCCTTCACTAGTATTTACTTCACTGATTGCTTTAACACAACAGATTTGTTTAGGAAGTAGAAAAAAGTAGCACCTACTGAAAGATCATCACCCCGAAGAACATTCCCTGAGAGATCAAGGTGGGTCAGTGTGGTAGCTAAGAGCTGGTTGGCACTCAGTGATTGAGAAAGGCTGTTTACCCCTGCAACAAAATGGTCAACATTTGCTTTTGTCATGCTCAGTAAAGTATTAACATACACTCTGCAAATATACAGTTTCTATGAAACATTTAATGATTTCCTGTTCTGCACCTCATCAAAAGAACATGAACAGCAATGAATATTTAAGATAACAGCACTGCTGGAGAGACTGTGCTTCCCACATGCTGATCATATTCAGTAGAAGCTTGGTACATATAGAAGATGAAAAAAACCAAGTCATACAAAAGTCTGTGGGAGGCTGATCTCAGAAAATAAATATTTCCTTTCTTAAGGTCATAAATGTGGCAGCTTCATATGAAATTGTTACAGTCTTGTTGAAACAGGATCAACCATTTCACAAAGAAAGAAAAGAGCAATAGGTACTGTGCAGGCTACCAAAGGTCTCCAGTCTGTATTCAACAGGCTTATAGGCTAAATGAAATTTTTTTAAAAGGTAGCATGGGAAGGAGTTAGATGGGAATGAACTGGCAGTACAGAGGAAGTCAAGCTTCAGTGATCCAGGGAAGATTCTGCAGAAGAATTAAGTTTTCAGAATCTGATAAGAGATGAAGACTGCTTCAAGTTAGAGGCAGCGGGGTGGGGGTAGGGAAGGAATATTAGGAAGATTGGAATAAAAATGAAACATCACAGCATGCAATGTTATAATTTATTAAGAAAAGCATTTTTTAATAAAAAAAAACCCCTCTTAATTGCTGTGCTCCAAAAAGCAGATCTAGGACAACCAACAATGAAGCTGCAAGGTTTAATGAAAACATGCACTGCAATTAACCATGAAAATGAGCACAAATAAGGAACTCAAGAGCAAGCACGCATGTGATACTCTCTTGAAAAGTGTGTGGAGGGCCAGGCTAAGGGAGAAGAAACCCACTTCTGTATACTCCTGGGATTAATTTACAGGTGATAAGCACAACCAGTTTCTGCATCTAATCTTTAATTGTAATAAAATTCAGCCTTTAGGCTTCCGATTAAATTTCCCAACCATGGCTAAAGCAATGAAGTGTTGTCCTTAAGCCAAGCGAATGTTTTAGAAGATAAGCTAGGCAGAAAGCTACAAAGCTTTAAGAGACAAGATTGAAGGGGCTTTTTAGAGACACACACACAGAGAGGGGAAATCGTGGGTTTTTGTAAGAGGAGGATCTCACATACAGAGACAGACATAAGTGCTCAAAAGAATTTGTTTTTGTTAGGAGAGCTATTTGAGTTTGCTTGCCTCTTTGTAAGAACACTGAAGGGCTGACCCAGTATAGTGATTATAGCTTAAGGTGTGGTGCTTGGAAGCTTCCTGTACCTGATTCTAAACAGAATGTGCAGAAAGAAATCCTTGAAAATGGCAAACACAACATTGACAAAGGTTTCCTGTGCAACTGCAGTTCCTTCATCTGCCTTGACCTGCCATTGAGACACATCCTCCACTTTTCTCCACCTGCACCACCTTTTTAAGCAGAGGTTGGGTGGCCATCTGCCATGGATGCTTTAGCTGGGATTCCTGCATGGCAGGGGACTGGACCTTGTGGTCCCTTCCAACTCTACAATTCTATTATTCTACTTGCCATGCAAATCATGCACTGTGCTGAGCAAACTCACTGCAACTCTACCTGTGTATTTCTGCAGTGCTTGTGATGGCAACTGCTACTGAACTGGAGCTCAATTAATCCTGATGGTCTAGACTACAACATCCAATGGGGCAACAGCTGATAAAAAGTGTGTTGCAAAACATTTCCGGCTCTATTTTGCCTGCCTGATCATGAAAGAAAAGTTCTGAACTGGAGAAAGCACCCAGATAACAGAAGGGAAAACAAAAGCTAATGTGTAATAATGACTTGTACATTTATTGAACATACCTTTAGGCGATAATGAGGTTTTTGATAGATTTAATTGTGTCAGCCCCTTTGGTAGTTTGGCAAACTGAATACTTAGTGAGGACACACCTGTAGAAGAACGAAAGACAACAAAGACTCACACTAGAAATGGGGAAGCACTTACATCGTAAATATTCATGTTTCAATATTGACGCACAGTGTGGTCCAGTTGACACAACAGTATGTCTGGACCTCAAAAGCTAGGTTCAAAACACTGCACATACAGAGATGCATCGTTTGGCTTCTGGCAAGTTGTTTTTGCAAAATGGGACAGACTTCTATTTTGCATGGCTACTATAAGGCTAAGTGGAGAAAGAAGGGAAGTGCCTTGCACACCCACAGACAAAAGGCATATAATGATGCCTTAGCCATTAATTACGATACACCTACGCTTCATTGTAATTTTCAGAATAATCACTTTCCTCCCCTAGGGCTACCCTGGGTGCTGTAGTTTGGGATGGGCTAAAGGTTTGCAACAAAACGTTCTGCACACTGACTAGAATCTTCAAAATTATTTGGGGTGAAACCATTAAAAAGTTAGGTAAAGGTAAAGGTACCCCTGACCATTAAAAAAAGTTAAAGTGATACAAATATGATGGATTTGTATTGCAGATATGCCATCAAGACATGACCCTAAGTGCACTTACTGGAAATACATTCCAGTAAGTTAAACATTAACGGTAAAAATAAAATACATTTCGGCATCTCTTTTATCCCAGAGGAGAAGATCAGAGCAATTTCGTATATGAAATGAGTATTTTTAACAAAAAGAGTGCACACTAATATGTATGTGGAATGTGTGAGAAAGTTAATGAGAATTCCTACGCTTTGATAATGTGCAAACGAGGTTTTAAATATTTAGATTTAAGGAAGGAACAGGAAACCAGATGATGGGCAAGTATCCAAGCCCACCAAATTACTTAACTGACACTTCCTAGAACTGAAACTGAATCCCTGGGATTGAAACATGATTCAGTGTTATGCGGAACAGCGATAAGCTTATCATTCATTATTTCTGTCCTGACTGGCTGCTCTAGATGCTTACTATACCGATGACAGAAAGGACCTCCGCCCAAATTGTATGATATGCTAATATTTAAGCTTGTATTACCAGACACAAATGTATTATTTGCTCAAAAGAATAACACTTCTCCCTAGGGTGAATATTATGGTAATTCTAAAGACTTTGAAAAATACAACATTTGTGGCCTATTAATTCCTACCTCAGTTCCAAACTAATTACCCGCTATTGTTTTTTACTTAAATGCCAGCAATTTTTGTGAAATCAGAACAAAGCTAGGCTTAATTAAATTTATGGCCACTATAACTACTAAACATGACTTGCAGTTTAAAGGGACAGTGACTAAATCCTCAGACATTTGTGAACAAAGGGTATTTACGAAGCAATGGCATCCGACAAAATGTTGTATTGTTTAGACAAAAGCTGAATGAAACCACACTAATCCTCTTATTGGGTGTGTATTAGGAATGGAGAAAATTTAAGTGCTACAGTACCTCTGTCCTCCAGGGGGTTGCCAGCAAGGTTAATTGTATGAAGTCCTGAGTTGGGATTATGGGATAGGGCATTGGCCAGTTTCTGTGCAAAATCTCTTTAAGAAAAACAACAACCATAAAACAGAGGATTATATTAAGGCTTGCAAAGTTGCATCACACCATATTTAAAAGCTTAATATGAAATGACTACTTAAAAAGAATGAGCATAGAATTAGGGAAACTGTTTACAACATTGCCACTATGTACCAATTCTCTTTTACGTTAAGGGTGGCTTTGCCTATACATTGGGTTATGCAATAGGCTTAGCTTCTGCGTGTAGCGCTTAACTAGCCATGCAAAGGCACAAGTATGCAAGGAAAGGAAAGATGCCATATTTACTGGACAATGTAATACACATTTGTGGGCTTCCTAAAAAAAAAAAGATGTGGTATTTTCTTTTTGCATATCTTCCTCTATGAGATAAAAATTATGTAATACAGAATGAAAATTTGTGCAAAGTTACTCTAAGTCAAACCTATTTTCACAAAGCAACAATTTTCTAGGTCTGGGTGGCTTCTCCTGCAAACCCTAAATATTTATTTTGAAGCATCACATATCTTATTTACACTCCTATCATGCACTGCAGTGTTAAGTAGATAAGAGGCGCAATTTTGTACATTTTAGCAATTCTAGGTATGCCTACTCAAAAGCAGGCCCCACTGAGTTCAGTAGGACATATTCTCATGGAAGTGTGAATCAGACTGCAATTTCAAACTCAAAGCTCTTTCTAGCAATATTGGGATTTGCTAAATACCTATGCCATTTAAAGAAAAAATGGACTTACGTTCTAAGACCTGCATTCTCCAGTACTAGCTCTTCCAGTCTGTTAGATCTGCTCACCACTCTTAGGATCTGCTCACAAACATCAGCAGACTGTCAAAGACAACAATGGTATAATATTATATATCAATGAAAACAAGTCAGTATAAGAATGCAGCAAATAACAAACTGCCTTCATACCCAAAGCAAGTGCCTGAAACTATTTTAATGTGGTTGGGCTCCACAGAGGGGCTCTAATGCTCTCTTACGTGAATCACCACATACAAAATGTCCACATCAAAGCCAGAAGCCCACAGAAAGGCATGGATTGGTGGACATTTCAGGTGTGAATACGCATACCAGGTAGAAAATAAAAAATAATTGGTTCTACTGAGCCTATGGTTAATAACTGGAAGCTGGAAACTGTCATTGCAACTCTAAGAGATATGACAATATTTTTTGCCAACTGTTCTGTACTAGATTTTTTTGTCCCTTCAAGGAAAATACTAAAGGAGTCTCCAAGGTTCAAAGAAACCTCCTCTTAAAAACATAAATATGTGTTAGCTAAGCCCTAGAATCATGAAGTGACAGATTTAAAAGGAAATTGGGTGTGATTGGTGAATTCAGTGGGCCTCTATCCATTCTGCCACATCAACACTGGACCTACTTTCATGATTAGCCATGCAGACTTTTAAAACTAATGTGAAAGTGAACTGAAGACTGGAAAAATGAGAAACCAAAATTGGCAGATTCGTCCATTGCTAAGCTCTCACAAATGATTTCAAATTAGATTATATTTTTTTTAGTGAATTGACTTTGAAAATTTCAAATAATAAAGGTTGCTTAACTTACAGATTGTTTAGGGGGGGAACCCATGTCCCTCTTCGTCACCTGAAACAACTTGAGGCATCTAAGATGTTTCAGGATGAACCGGGAGATTCCTGGCATAACCAGGTTATGGTGGCTTAACTTCCTCAATCCTTGGCTCAGCGAGGACCCAGCAGGCTGATCTGAGCCTGTTGGATGTTAAGCCCTGGAAAAGGGTATTTTCTCTTTGCTCAGCCAGATGCTAAACAGAATAACTATACACTGGTTTGCCTTACACTGCTTACTTTATGCCAGCTTCTTGTGTATAGGATTTCTCCTTTCATCAGTGTTTGAAAGTGAACTTTGCATATTTAATTCCACTATATTCTACTGCATGCAGAATTAAAGCAAAACATTTATAGCTGCAAATCCCTCTTTTCATTTGGATAACTGCACCTTCATAAATTCCACAATATGAACCAGATAGTCACCCTTCACCCTAATACTTACTAACTTCAGATCCTTGGAGGAAAGCTTTGTAAACCACTGGTTGTATTCCAGGGCAGCAACTATTGGTATTAAATCCCTAAGGGGGAAAGTACCACATATTGAGAAAAATGAAAATTATAAGCAATGTATGAGAGCAATCAACTTGGCAAAATGTTTTATCTTTATGAGAAGCTGCAATTGTCAGGTTTACAGGCTACGTTCACATGCAGAAAGGATTGACTCTTGATAGGTTAGTAAAAAGGATGGAAGTCTTTGTCCAGTACCAGAATATGTATTGCAAACATTCTATTTTAGTAAATATTATTTTCTCTCTTTTTAGCAATACTTACTGATTATGTAAGCTTGTTTTTGGAATATGCATCATACCTGCTCTTTTGTTTTGTGTGTGTGTGTGAGAGAGAGACGTTTTAGTATTTCAAGCCAAAGTACCTGAAATGTGTAATAATTACAATTTTAGAGAGCTTTGTAAATGTGTAGATCTGTAATAAAAAGTAGGTAGTAAGAGGGAATGCAAACAATTCTGTTTAGTCTGGTTTTTCAGACTGGGCATATTAGATAGGGCATTTTATATTCATTAAAAAGTGAGCACCTGTTTAGAATGCGGTTTCAGCTACTGAATTGCATTTGGTTTTTTATCAGCTTGTGTCACATTTAATCAGTGTAGTAATCATAATTGAGTGCTAAAGGCTTTTAGGCAGCTAGATGATTTAACATAATCCTATGACTGAATGAATCCAACAAGCATCTCTTCCAGTCACCTTTTACTCTAAAGATACTGGTGTCTTGTGAAAAGATAATAAAACTTTCCACACGGCCTCTTCTCTACTTGTAAAGGATTTTAAAAGTAAAACCCTAAGATGAAATTCATTCCTTTAATCCTAGACTCCTTAATTTGATATGCTGTCCCTCTGTCAGCTTCTCCATTAAATTAATACCAACAAAGGCATGCTGCTGGATGCTTCCATACTAACTACAGCAAAATCGTATTAAGTGTTACCATAGCATTTAGTATGCTAGATAGCTTAAAATAGATCTTTAACATTCCTGATCCATACAATAGGACCTTAAAGTTCTAGTTCTCTATAAAGCAATTACTCTGAAAGAAAACTATTTGTACTAAAACTGGCCTGTTTTAAGAGTAAATTTCATCTATTTTCTTCCTGATATTTTACTCTCAATCTTTTTATCTGATACAGATGTTTTTATGTATACAACATCTCCTCTAAATGTCTAGCCCAAACCTGTACATGTCTACTCAGAAGTAAGTGTCCAGTGTGTCCAGTGGCGCTTACTCCCATGTAAGTCTGTATATGTTTTTGGCTGTAATCCTATGGTTACTTCAGATTGAACACATGTAGGAGGTTTCATTGTTGTTTTGGTCTATGCCCCACGTAAAATGACTGTTCAGTGTTGCACCTATTAGCAACGTTGTGTGCTATAAAATACAGAATGTGTATGGTTCCTGGCTGCTTTGGGAGGAAGGGCAGGATATTAAACTATAAACTTCTTTATAAATACAGTGGTACCTCAGGTTAAGTACTTAGTTCGTTCTGGAGGTCCGTTCTTAACCTGAAACTGTTCTTAACCTGAAGCACCACTTTAGCTAATGGGGCCTCCCACTGCCGCCACGCGATTTCTGTTCTCATCCTGAAGCAAAGTTCTTAACCCGAGATACTATTTCTAGGTTAGCAGGGTCTGTAACCTGAAGCGTATGTAACCTGAAGTGTATGTAACCAGAAGCGTATGTAACTCGAGGTACCACTGTAAATAAGTTTCAAATAGGAAATAAGGTTTATTTTGTATTGGCTTACACTAAAAGCTAAAACTAAACATGTGAGAAAGGTATATATTAGCTCACTTCAGATGTGACTGGCAAACCAGTGATTGGCCACTGTGAACAGGATTTGGGCTCATGCAGTCTCTCCTTGCCTTCAATACCTCCCTCCCTGGTTTGAACAAACTGTAGCTTTGCTGTGTTTCCCACCACCCCAATCAGGCAAATTATGGTTTGTGCATAATGAGATGACAAAGGGTCATGAGCACCCTCAGCCAGTATGAACTTGTGTCTGATCATGGCCACTATGATTAGAATCCAAAGATCTATCTTAGGTACGCCTGAAGATTTTCCCAGAGAGACTTCCTTGAGTGTGCCGCGTGCTGACAACAGGCTGACATGCAGTTTTAAATCCCCACAAAGCTAACTTACTATTTGCACGCATGGCTACCTTGTGAAAAGATCTCTGCACCACAGTCCTGCATTGCATGATATTCTTCCAGTTTGCAATTATTTCCTAGGCACTGAAATGCTAACCAGACGTACAACATCAAACACAATATACGTTTTTATTCTCATAATCTAATGCCAGTATCCTAACTGTGCCACAGATACAGACATATTAACTGTCCCAAGAACAAATAAACAGTAGCCTGCCATCTGAACATAAGAACAGCTTTCTGGAGCAGGCCAATGGGCCATTTAGACCAGCAGCCAACTCGCTGCCTAAGGGAAGCCTGCACACAAGACCTGACAACAAGAGTACTTTCTCCTTCTGTGGTTTCCATCAACTAGTATTCAGAAGTGAGCTGCCTCCAGCCAGGGAAGTGAATTGCACCCTTTAAGTGCAAGCAAATAAGTGTGTTGGATGGAAGCATACCAGCAGTTGCATCATCTCAAACACTGCAGATGATTATAGTAAGGTTACCAGATTCTTTTCAGTGAATCTGGGGACACTTTTCAACTTCCTACTAAATAGATGGATTTGGTCAGGGGACTGATTTGTAAATCCGGGGACGTCTGGTAAGCTTATAGAGGCAGCCCAGCAAGCTCACAATGTTACCACTAGACCCAAGCATTGCTCTACATTTCAATGGTATACTGAAAAAGTAAGGTTTACAGATGCACGCAATACTGAGTGCTGTGAAAGTAGCATGGCATATTGCTTTCGACCATGGACAGTTTTTGGAATGTCTCGGGTGCTTACCTGTGGTCGAGATGACTAAAATCTTGTAAATTCAGCTCCCTGGTATCTTGAGTCAGATAAATTGTATCAACATCCTGGTTGGGGAAAAAGCACAACGAAATATATTTTACAGCCGGGATGGTAGAAAGGTGGTGTTTGAGTTCGGTTAGGGCTTTTATAAAATAGAATAAATAAAAACCCCTCTGTCTTTGCACAGCTAGGTGAAAATAAAACTCTGCCAATGAGATTTCTGTACTTACCCACTGAACTTCTTCCCTATATGGGAAACCAAGCCAGTCACAAACACACGCATACATTTGAGAAAAACCTCCTAGAAACAAAAGAAGCAACACAAACCATTTGTCTCCTTTGGGAATTGGTACTTCAAGCTGATGCACATATCTTAAAGACTCGGTATATTTTCCTCTCTTCTGAACACAAACATACTGCAGGCACAATATGAAGCTAGCTGAGTCTAGACCACGTTGCCTGTAATGTACAGCAGGGCACAATGACGTACAAAAATAGCACCTTCCCAAGCCAGTCGCAACGGCACTCTACTCTAACTATACCTTAGAGCTAATTATACCTTTACCAAAAAGCCAAGCCTCTCCTAGAAATAGAATTAAGCCTACCATAAATAGAATACTGTTTCCCAGCACTGGCGATTATACTTTTGTACATTTCAGTCTAAAAAAAAACCATGCACACTCACCACATGGTCCTAACTCTGCCACGGTTTGGCTGTCCCACAATGTCTGGAGATTAGCCAGTCTTTCTGGCGGCTCCATAATTACTTTTTTCATTATCCTTCTGCATGCAAGAGGAAAATGCACATCTGAATTAGAACACAGGTGAAAATGTAGCCTAACCATATTTGGGTGGAATTCAATGTATGTAGTGCTAAGGAGATTGTTCTGCCAGTGCAAGCATTTCCATGTGTTGCTCTGGATTCTGCTAACATAACCAAGTAGCTGAATTCAGCCCTTTATAAATTTAAAACATTTCTACGCCATCCTCCATAACAATTACAACTATATAAATAATAAGTTAATTAAAACCTGATACAATAAACCACAATTATTGAGGCACATGATTGATTACATGTTTTAATGTGTTTCATTGTTTTTATATTTTTTAACAGTTTTTAAACCTCACACACACACAGAGAGAGAGAGAGAGAGAGAGAGAGAGAGAGAGAGAGAGAGAGAGAGAGAGAGAGAGATGTGTAAATGCCCTGGTCTCCTCTGGGATGAAGGGTGGGTAAATAAAACAAATAACCATAATAAAATACAACAGACGACAAAGCAGACTGAGGGATTATGCAAATTCAAACACTTGGGTACATAAAAACATCTTAACTTGGTACTGAAAAGATTGCAAAATAGAAAGCAGGCATACTCCTTTATGGGAGGGCATTCCACAGCCAGGGCACCATCACAGAGAAAGCCTTTCCCCATTGTGATTACATAAGGAAAGCATATGGAATATGGCCTCATGGGAAAGTTAAAACACAGGAGGGATGGAAAGAGGTGCTCCTTCAGCTACTTTATTTATTATACTTATCTACATAAGTGCAAAGAAGGGTAAATTGAAGAAGTTAAGCTTTCGGTTTCTCCCCCCCCCAAATTAATCACACTTCAGATTTATTACATTGGTACTTGCAACAATCAGAGCTTTCCTGGAGTGAAGTGGTTGTTGAACACCTCTCTGCTAGGTCAAAGGGCTGGTTCAACCCACACACTGAACCATGCGAGAAGTGTCCTCAGTCAAGTATATTGTGTCAACCAAGTGATTACAGAAGTAATTCTCTGCAATTCCTGTGATCACAGCAACTTGGAAAGTAGGTAACAGTCACAAAAACTGTTGGTGATGATTTATCGATCAGGCTGCAGGCTTGTCCACAGTAACCATAGATTGGAGTGGTATCCAAAGTGGGCAAACTATGGTCACTGCTAAAACTGCACTTTTTGTCTCCAAATCATAAGCTGAAACCCACTTCAAGCCATGGATGTCTGAACCCTGATGGGGTCACACATACATACACATACACATACACAAATACAAAGAGAATCTGGCTGACTAATTGAATATCAAATATATGCTACAGTTTTCCCAATGAGTACCTACACAGGAGACAGACCAGGGAATATCCTCCTAAGGCATGTTCCAACATGTGCCAAAACTTCATGCACATCTTCAGATGAAGTCAACTTCATAGAAATGTTGCATTTTTCAGTTTCTACAATCAGCTGCATAATGAAGTAGAAAAATTAATGTTTCTTGTGTATATCATTTCAATAATAAATATTATGATGAAAATCTAATAACACTACTGTAAAAAACAATCAATCCAAGTAATAATCTATGTTCCTAGAAATGTGTTTGCTTCATCAACCAATAAAGCCACATATTCATGCCAAAACAGCACTGTAACAATACTGTTGGTGTTATCAGATCAAAAAGTCTTGACTGTGGTGGTTACCACCTGGCCATCTTACAAACCTAAAGGTAGAGGTAAAAGGAACCCCTGACCATTAGATCCAGTCGTGGCCGACTCTGGGGATGTGGCGCTCATCTCGCTTTATTGGCCGAGGGAGCCGGTGTACAGCTTCCGGGTCATGTGGCCAGCATGACTAAGCCACTTCTGGCGAACCAGAGCAGCGCATGGAAATGCCGTTTACATTCCCACCGGAGCGGTACCTATTAATCTACTTGCACTTTTTGTGGCGGGCTTTCAAACTGCTAGGTTGGCAGGAGCAGGGATTGAGCAACGGGAGCTCACCCCATTGCGGGGATTCGAACCGCCGACCTTCTGATGGGCAAGCCCTAGGCTCTGTGGTTTAACCCACAGCGCCACCCGTGTCCCATCTTACAAACCTAGCAAGGAACTAACTCAGGATGCTAGACTGAGTAGACTTGAATGGGCTTTGGTTTGATGTACCAGGGCCATTCTTGTGTTAATTCCTTACAAACCTAGCAAGGAACTAACACAAGAACGGCCCTGGTACCTCAGACCAAAGCCCATTCAAGTCTATTCAGTCTAGCATCCTGTTCTCACTGTGGCCAACCAGATGCCCATTGGACACCCACAAGCAGGACTTGAGCACAACCAAACTACTTTGTCAGTCTCCCACATCTTTTTCTAAGTGATAACACATCACAGAGGATTTGGGAATGGGGCTGTATCAGCACATCACTGCACCATTCTCTTGGGAGAGAAGAATGTGCAGAGATCACCGCAACTGATATCTTCCCACTTGTGGTGATGGGATCACATGTGAAACGTGTGTATGTGTGTGTATGTTTGTTCAACCTCTAGGACAAAACAGTGCTAAACTATGTCAATCTGATGTATAGGCACAGAAAAAACTGGTGACAACCTTTACTTTAAAAAAGAGACTACTAAAAAAAAGTAAACAATTGGATTTATATAGGCCACTTTAGAATCAAATTGTTTGGCGCATATGTAATCCAATTTTGACTTTTGTATGTGTGGCTGTAGGCACTCCAATATATATCAAGTGAAATATGGTCCTAGCACTTTCAAGGGAGATATTCGAAGAGTGATACACTCCATCTTCTCTACTAATTAATCCCATGCCCCACTTAAACATACTGACAAGTGACAGTTGTGTGTAGGGTCTGAAACTTGAATATTCCCTGCTTCCTTTGTACACTATGGATCCCCTCCCAACTTCCTGGTTTGAGACAAACCTAGTCTGCTGTTACGTCTCTGAACATGACAGACCACCATAAATAGAAACCATAATTTGGTATCCTGTTTATGGTTTGTAAAAATCTTGGGTTTGCCCAGAAATGTCATAGCAAACTATGATTTGCTATGAAGCAAGAAGTCAGGGAGGGAATTGTGTGTGTGTGTGTGTGTGTGTGTGTGTGTGTGATGAAGGAAGTGTGGGTGTCTGAGGCTTAGGCTCATCAGTCAAACCACATTTAGATATATTACATCTGAACTGACTCAATGCTTTTCTTTGAGAGGGTAACACATACGGTAAAAGGATGTAAGGGAATACAAACACATGGATTTTTACATGAAAGCTTTGCAAGTTGCAGACTAAGTTGAGACCTCCGTGTATAGGGTGGTGTGTGTGTGTGTGTGTGTGTGTGTGTGTGTGTGTGTGTGTATAAATTCCTGCCTCCTCCTTCTGGAATACTTTCAGATTCTGCTTTCACAAACAACATTTTTTATATATTTTATTTTTACCAAGAAGGAATGAAGTGACATTGGATCCCCCCCCCCCAAAAAAATCTTGTATGAAAGAAAGCATACATTCAGTACAAAGCCAAGTCAATCTGATTTATTGTACTCCAAGTTACAAACCCATCCCCTGCCCCCAATTCAGTATCTACACCTGCTTGCAAATAAAGAATCCATTTGGTGTCCCTTTGCTGACAGAAGACGCTTTAGTCCTAAGAGTCCTTCTAGTATAATAGCAATCAAGGCAATCTTTGCAATTCCCTACCCCCTGCCTGCCCACCATAATCTTCCCTTCCCTTCCTCATGATGTTCTCCAAAAGATCCCAGAACCCTCTGGAGCAGATTTTTGGAACATATGGTAGGGGAAGTGAACAGCCCAAGATTGCTTCAATTCCTATTCCATCAGCAAAAGGCTCTGCTGGAAACCTCCACTTATGTCAGCAGAGGAACACCAATCGGTAATAAGCTATCACCAACATAATTCAGACAAGGCTGGTATTCCATGCACATTTCTTTCTCCATTGGTTTCACCTAAATTAGCATTGGAAAGCGGGGGTGGGGGAGCACAGCTGCCTAATTAGAACATTTCTAATCTGCTATATAGGATTACTGCATCGTTAAATATATTCATAACTGAAATATTCACCTGGCCTGGTTTATTGCAGGTGATTCCTTGGATTTCCAAGTAGCTGAAAGTTAGTTCTAGCTGTAATTCAAACAGAAAATTACTTCGCTTTATATCGAAACACAGCAGTAAAAGCACAACAAGCAAAGATTAAACTATTCTACATAGAATGAGCGCCCAGCCAAGTATCCATTAATAAAGCACATGTCCTTAGCTAGTGCCCTCCCATTGTTTTGGACTACAACTCCCATCAGCCCCAGCCAGCACAGTAATATTGTAGTTATGAACTTTAAGCTTAAAGGCTCAACTCATCTAAGGAGGTTTCTAGTTAGCTAAGTAGGACGGATCCTCTATTTTCCAAGAACCAAGCCTTGGACCCCCTACTTTTGAAAATTTTGATATCTCTATTGTAGTTTTTGTTATGTGAATGGTTCCATGGAGCCCCTGGGTGGGCTACACAGACCCCCAATTGGGAACTGTTAGGTTGTGGGTGAACATATCAGATGACACAGCGATTCTTCAAACAGCTCTTGTTTATTCACAGGCCAGAACAGAACAGAACTGAAGGGTTCAGTCAGCCTGCTTATATAGAGCTCCAGTACAATGTAACTGTAACAATTTTCTAAAACTATCCAATCACTGAACGTCACTTTCAATCCCTTATTTGCATAACTATCTACAGTATCCCCCTGCTGGCCCAGGGTGAGAACTTCAGTACATAACAGAAGCCACTAGTCTAAGGAACAAAACACATGCAAGATAATGAGCCTGAAGATGAACTTGATAATGAATCATTCGGAGTTCTACCCCAAATGAATTTAATTCACAATTAGTTCACTTTGAAATTATGGGAACTACTTTCATGCATAGTTCTAAGATTTTTGCACTAATTTGTTAAACCAGATTTGTTCATTGCAAGCACTGGTTAAGCAAGTTCTAAGTTTATTTATGAACAGCGTTGAGTGTTTATTCCTTTAAAAAGGGATAGAGTTTCTATCTTACAGCAAGGGGGGAGGGGGGAAACAGCACCTCTCTTCCATGTCTCAGCAGAAAACTTACTGCAAGTGTATTAATTTGCAGATTGAAAGAACAAATTTGCATTGATCGTATTTTTCTGTGTGGCTCAGCTTTTCTTTTTTTGGGGAAAGAGATCTGGTATTTTTTCAGCAGTGGTAAATGTATTTGACTATATTCTTATACTTCCTAATGTAACACATTTTATTTGGCATGTTTATGAAAACTCAAATTTGGTTAAAATTACTATACAATACTATTACTATAATATTAATATTACTATACTAATATTTCTATACTACAATTAAACCATGACTAAAATGTGCGCATATATATATATTTTCTCAGGAAAGAGAAAATCAAGCTTCACTCATGTTTTATTTTGTAAGTCTTTCTGAATTTGTTTTGTATAAAAGCAGAAACAAGGACATCTGCCAACATCATGTTAGCCAGAGTCCATATGGAATGAACGATTATCTCCAGATACAAATTCATCATCTGCAAAGAGCACTGGAGTCTTTCCTCTGCCAAGACAATCAGTTCCAATTGTCAGGAGAATCAAAGCATTTCATGGAATATGCTGTTAGACAAGTCATAAGATGCAATTTCGGTCTCTAGAGAACAGCAGACACGATTCCACTGATAATAAATAATGTGGCACAGCAGGCTGTATAACATTCATGTTTTTAAGCTGCAGATACAACTAAGATTGCCAATGAATTCTGGGGGGCGGAATTCAACCCAGCAGCAGGTTTTGGCCCAAAACATATCAACCCATGGTACTGTTGAGAAAGGGATACCCACCAAATTATTTGGTGAGTCTCTATATAGTTCTCCGCTGCTGTGTCAAGATGGTGCAGGATGGGGAGGTCCCAGCACTCACGGTGAAGATGGAAGCAGCAACAAGCCCGGGCATTGTACTAATGACATCAGACGTGTGTACCAAGGTCTCAAAAGCATCAAGTTTTCAGAAGTTGTCGCCTCAAAAATTTTATTGAAAAATGTACCCAAAAAGAGGATTGTTTGATGGAATTATCTTAATACTTGCAGAGTAGTTTAGCCAGCTATAAGTGGTATTCATTATAGTACTCACCTGCAGACATAGCACTAGACAATGGGCCTGTTCATAAATTGCATAAATATATGTAGATGAGCTGTGGAGGAACTTCAACTCTTGTTCGAGACACAACCCCATGCCACATCCAGTTGAAAAATGTGAATCCAAAGAGTATTTAATACAAATATTCACATTTCGATTCATGGTAATCAAGTGTAGAAAACTAATATATACAACCATTGTAGAGGCTAGTTTTTCATGTATCTGGATTTAAAATAACAATATGTGTTTGTGAAACAGCGGTTATTGGATTGCTTTTGTTTTATTATGCATTTTTGTGTTCTCATTTTGTACTTTTACACTGTGAACCATCCTGTGATCTTCGGATGAAGGGCAGTACAGTCGTACCTTGGTTCTCAAATTTAATCTGTTCCAGGAGTTCAGTTTCTGATTGGGTACAAGAGCTTCCTGCATCCAGTCAGAAGCTGCGGAAGGTGAGTAGGATGTTTGGCTTCCAAAAAACGTTTGCAAACTGGAACACTCACTTCCGGGTTTGTGAGCCGATTTGTTCAACAACTAAGGTGTTCAACTACCAGGGTACCACTGTATACAAATTTAATAACTACTACTACTACTACTACTATTATTACTACTACTGATGATGATCCTTTAAGAGATCTACTTTGCCAATAGTTTAGAGTGTTAATACAAAGAGTTCAAAAATATTGTAATGGCATGCTAAATTGGCTTCCAGGATACTCAGACAGCTACTTCACAAGTTCAACAAGGACAGACAAAAATAAATAAATAAGGAAATCCATCCTTTAAAAAAGTTTGGTAAACTAGGCCCTATGTAAAATTAAAAGAACCCATCAAAAAGCACAGCAATACAAAGCTTTTCCTGCTAAATGAGATGTAATAGGGCTGTGATCTCTTAGGACTCCATTTCCCAACAGCCTCTGCTACTCTGTATTCTCTGACCTCTAGGGTGGAGGGCTGAGTTTCTGGGGAAAGGAGGGGAAGCAGGGAGAGAAAGAGAAAAAGTAGGTAAAGTGGTAGAGCCTGAGAGTGGGTCTGTGGGGGGTGGCGAAGCACCACTGGAGATTCAGAAGTGGGAGGAAAAGAGTAAATCTAGCAGTTTTGAAGCAAAGGTAGCCCTGTCTTTGTTTCTAGGCAAAAGGACTCTGTAAAAAAAAGCCTTGAAGCAAGTCCTTTAAAGTCTGAAGTTGTGCAGACAGTTGTGTTCCGTTGAATTGATAAACACTGAAGCTCCCACATGAACAACATTAACTTAAAAAGTGAAATTTACCATGCTACTGGACTGAAAAATGCCTTACCTTGGTAGGAATACGAGAAGTTAACAGAAAGGCCCGGCATGATGTTAGCACCTACAAAGGAAAGAGCAAAAGTTGAAGTCAATGTTTAGCTGTTTTAAAATAAATGTCTACAGCATGACATAAACTCTTGTTACCAACAGGTAATTTTATAAACCAATCTTTGCTCAGGATGCAAGTCTCGGTGAATTTGTTGGTATTGGCATCCAGATGAACATGCACAGGTGAGCAGCCGTTTATCTGACGGTTTGTAAGTACTGTAAAAAATATACTTCCATCACTGATATTTTCAATTGACTAAATCTTATACATGCTTGGAATGATAACAGACCCCACCACCAGACCTTCTTTGAGTCTAACTGGACATTACTGGGAGCAAGTGGTTGGCCAATGACCCACATCTTCCCTGAAAGATATGATGACTTCACTGTGCTCTGGGCATCATTTTCATGATGCAGGGAAACAATGAAAGTGTTGATGTCATATGACAAGTTTCTTGGATGCTACTGGGAATATTCAGCAGGTACATTAAAGTTTGCTCCCATAGCATGTTGAAAGCTACTAGTGCATTTTGTTTTCAAACTGCAAAAAAAAAAATTGTCCCTCCACATTTACCAACAACTTGAAATACCTTTTTTCTATTAATCTCTAAGGAGAATTAGGTTTCCATGAGACCCCAGGATTATCAAAACATTTGCAGAATCTTCAAAGTGAACAACAGGATTGTAGTATCAACATTTCCAAGATGAAAAGATTAACTACAATGCCAGCAGTAAGTGCTATTCATTATGGTAATATATTAAAAATAGATTAACTATTTTTTTAAATAGAAGAATTCATGTCATCCACAGGAACTGAGCATGGTACAAAGACTCTGTCACATGTTAGTTATGAGAAGGAAAGTTTCATGCATTGAAAGGGATCAGAGTAAGACCACTGAACTTGCCCTCAGTCATGTGCACATTGATGTCCGTAATAAGGCAGCCATGAATGCATCTTAGGGTGCCAAACATATCAAGAGGTAGTCAGTTGACTAACCTTGCCTCTCCAAACACAGTCTCCACCTTCAGGTGAGTAACAACTGAAATGAGTTTTATACACAGGATCCTCTGCTGTACAAAGTAACTCTCCCACAATCCTCTGTGCTCATACATGAGAAGACTTACCCAATTTAGACCCAGTCCCAGCACCAACTCTTCTTGCTGCAAGATAAACCCCTTAATAATAGCTGCTATAAAGTTCCCACTCTGCAAGAATTCAACGCTACAATAGCTAAAACTGGGGAGGGAACATTCTGCTCCACTCTGACAATGCCATGCTCTCTCCAGCAGGGGGAACAAACCCATCAGGCATAAACAAGGAAGAATCACAGTGGCCCAGGCCATCCCTTTCAAGCGGGGATGGATAATTTATCCACTATGAAATCCACAAGGTGCATATGTAGAGCTCAGTGACAGAAGGTTGTTATACCATACCTCTAAACTACTTTAATTAACTTTCAATGAAAAATATAGTTCTGCAGAGAAGCTATTGGAAAACTGATTATGGAGTGATTTAACACACATGCTTTACATTCATGGGATGAGCCTCAGGATTATTCCATTGTCACAAGGTTGCATAAACTGCTGACACTGGACCTGTTCCCAGATGGCTCTATTAACAGCAACACACTGCCTTCCACAAAATTAAGTGAGTCTGAGAGCACTATGAAAACAACCATTTTAGGTTGTCATGAAGGGATGGAAAGTATGTGGTTTTTTTATTGATTCATGGAAAACCATTGTAGAACCTTTAATGCTAAAGAATCTTCATTCTGTTCTATTTCAAAATTAGGCTTGGTCACTTTCAGAGCCATTTAAATATGTTAATTTTAGTCAACTATTAAGGGATCACACAGGAAACAGCATCAAGGGGCCTATCTTGCATTTTATAAGTCATACCTTGTCAAGTATTTCTTGTAATCAATCATACCTACTCACATAAAATTTAGACCACCTGTGGTCAACTAAGAGAAGAGGGGATAGATAGATAGAGATCTAGATATATGTCAACTGAGGCACAGAAAGAGAGTCTACTCATCATTAAAGGCCAGGAATAGCTCAGTTGGTGGAGCATGAGACTCTTAATCTCAGGGCTGTGGGTTCAAGCCCCACCTTTGGCAAAAGATCCCTAAATTGCAGGGAGTAGGACTAGATGACCCTTGTGGCCTCTTCCAACTCTGCAATTCTACGACCTATGATCATAACGTAAAAATAATTGATTGCTCATCTCTTGTATTACACACACTACCTTTTTCCTAGATGCTATGATTTTTGTTGTCTGTATTCACCAATGTTTTGAAGCTAGTCTCAAATCCCCAAATTAAAAGCATACCCTAGCAACTGTAGCTTTATCCATCCATGATTAAGATAAGCAGCAATGTAACTTTTAACAGTGGATAGGCATAGGTATGATTTCCTGCAAGAAAGGGGGCAAGCATATGATCTTGCTTGTGATTCCTTAACTGTGGTTAAAATATTAGGATCTCCACAGACACTAAGGACTCTTAGCTTCAGACACATCTGAAGCAGTTAGTCAACTGCTTCAGCAGAGGCAAACCACCAAATTCCCCATTTAATTCCCAGCAGCATCTTTGTATCTCCTTCAACGTAGGACAAGCAATTTACTATTACAGTAACTGTTTATCACAAAAGTTATCAACATTATTCTGCGCACAGCTGTAATTTGTTTCATAGCTAAACAAGGATCTGCTACTGCTTAGCAAGGATAACATGTGACTCCTATCATGATGTGCAATATTTGAGCCCCTAAGATTAAACCTAACTGAAACGCAACAAAAACGGTTTACTGTATAAATGCATCATGGCCAAGTGTCTATCAGTGTTCTGCAATAATTTGAATTGATAGGTCTTTTAAGTAATTTTAAATATTTTGCTCATGTGTGTATTTAAACAACAGAATAGGGACAAATTAATGCAGTAACGTCCTTAGATGCTCCCAGGAGTATTTGGAAGGTGACTTGAATAGGTACCAGCAAGCACATAACAATGAGCTGTGACCTGCATGCACAATGGCATATTTTATTGATGCCAACCTTATATGAGGCAACAAATGTCAGTCAGGCAGCTGCTTAACATCACACAATGAAACTTCAAACTGCCCTTGAGGTACAAGACCAATGGTAACCGTTAAAAAATTGCATTGGTAAATTAGATGTGTATTTTTCTAAGCAACATCAACTCTAAACTGTCTTCCAGCCTCTGAAAAACTGTGTTGTGTTAATAATTTTAACGTATTGTTCCTTTATTCATGAGCCATTACTTGTTCATTTTTTAAATATATTATGGCTTTCAGGTGCATTTGCATGTAGAACCAGTAAGGTGCAGTGGTTAGTGTGTTGGACTAGGACTTGGGTGACCAGGGTTCAAATCTCTACTCAATCATGAAACTTGATGGCTGACCTTGGGCCACTTACAGTCTTTCAAACTTATCTCTCTCTCCTTCACACAGTTGTTATGCATGGAGAGAAAACAGAGGAAGGGGGGAGAGACAGTTTGAGCATATAGCGCCAATCCTGGCCCGAATGCACTGGCTGCCAATTAGTTTCCGGACCCAATGCATAGTGCTGGTTTTGACCTATAAAGCCTTTAACAGCTCAGGACCTCAATACCTCAAGTACTGCCTCTCCTCATATGAACTGAACCGGACCCTGAGGCCCTTCTTTGTGTGCCTCTTCCAGAAGACGTCTGGAGGATGGCAACTGACTGTTGACGAGAACAGATAATTGCTAGAACCCCAGTGCTTAAAAACTTGCACTGGCTGCCTATGCTTGCACTGGTCCAAGTTCAAGGTCCTTGTATTAATTTGCAAGGCTCTTAACTAGAGTCCAGGATTCCTCAAGCACTGCCTAATCTCTCATATCCCTGCCTGATCAGTGAAGTCTGTGAAGACCACTGTTAGTGATGCTTTCTGGTTCAGGTGCACGATCCACCAGTGATCAGTACTGTGGGCCCAATTTTATGGAAATCCCTTCTGGTCGAGGTCAGACAGACCTTTTCCCTCTTGAACTCCTGACACTCAATGAAGACTTTTTTTTAAATTATTCTAGAAGGCATTTTAACTGGTCTGGTTTTATAGCAATAACTGATTTTTTTTACCTTTTCTGTATTGTAATCTCCATACACCGCTCACAATCGTAGTATATAAATTGTTTAATTAATTAAAAATTCATTGCCTATAGGGATATCACAGGCAGCATGAATAGGAGTTTATAGTGCAATTCAGAACCAGTAAAATCACTGGGAAATTGGAAAAGGGCTTGTGCTGTGTTTTGCACTACTTCCCCCTGCATTTCATGAACTCTCAGTTTAGATCTTAAAAATGTATTGCATGCTTACATTTTTCAATTTTCTAGAAAATAAAAAACTTAATTATTTTATTAATAGTTTCATTCCTGTTGTGAAAAAATCCTGCAAATGTTTTACTAAAGGCAATACATATGTCATTTCAACACAACCCAATGTATTGAATAAGCCATAATAAAAAGCATATGCATATAAAATTTATTGATGCGCTTATCACTTTTGGCAATGCTATAAAAACTGTAATGGTCAGAACAATACATTTCACTGTAGCACCACAGCTTCCTTATATTACATTATTCAGCTCCCCCCTCAATTCCCAATTTACTACCTTTCCTTTTGACTTTTGAATACTACATGCTTTTCTTAATCACGTGTTTTTTTCTTGCACAGAAGTAGTACAATCTTTGAACCAAAATTTAAAAAAATCCTTCCAATAGTACCTTAGAGACCAACTAAGTTTGTTATTGGTATGAGCTTCTGTGTGTATGCACACTTCTTTAGATACACTAAAACAGAAATCATCAGACCCTTATATATAGTGAGAGGGTGGGGAAGGGTATTACTCAGAAGGGTGGTGGGAATGGGTGATTGGCTGATAGGTGTGGTAAACCTGCTGATGACTATTAACGACTGCAATTGGTCTTACAGGAAAAAGCAAGGGGTGAGATGGCAAAAAATAGCTTTATCATGTATAATGAGATAAGAATCCAATGTCTCTATTCAGACCAGGTCTCTCCATGGTTTTAAGTTTGGTAATAAGTTGCAATTAGCAACTTCTCTTTCCAGTCTATTTCTGAAATTCTTTTGTAATAAGACAGCAACTTTGAGATCTTGTACAGAATGTCCTGGGAGATTAAAGTGTTCTCCTACTGGTTTCTCTGTCTTGTGATTTCTGATGTCAGATTTATGTCCATTTATCGTTTGGCGTAGGGTTTGGCCTGTTTGCCCAATATAGAGAGCTGAAGGGCACTGTTGGCATACACAATATTAGAAGATGAGCAATTAAATAGTCCTGAGATGGTATGTCTGATGTTGTTGGGGCCAGGAATGGTGTTGTCCAGGTGTATGTGGCAGCAAAGTTGGCATCTGGGTTTATTGCAGGCTCTGGTACCACTGTCCACGTTAAGTCTGGTTGTTGTATTATTGTGAATGAGGAATTGTTTAAGATTGGGTGGCTGTCTGTAGGCAATGAAAGGTCCTCCTCCCACAGTTTGAGGAAGAGAACTGTCATTGTCTAGGAGAGGTTGTAGATCTCTGAAGATGCATTGAACTGTTTTAACTTGGGAGCTGTATGTGATTACTAGTGGTGTTCTGTTATTTTCTTTTTTGGGTCTGTCTTGCAGCAAGTTCTCTTTGAACCATTTGCTATGTGCCAGGAGGTTCTTTATTCCTGAGCAAGTCACAAAGGTGCAGTTTTCAACCGGAGGCTTATAATAGGACTTCTATACATGCTTACCCAAGAATAAGTCCCATTGAACTGAATAGGACTTACTTCTGAGTGGACATGCCTAGATTACATTGCTAATCTTGAAACTCAAGGTTCACTGAAATTGCATTGGAGTATTACCTATATCTATCTTAATAAATTAAAAAATTGTCCAGTAGCACCTTAGAGACCAACTAAATTTGTTCTGGGTATAAGCTTTTGTGTGCATGCACACTTCTTCAGAACACACTTCTGCCTGCACACAAAAGCTTATACCCAGAACAAACGTAGCTGGTCTCTAAGGTGCTACTGGACAATTTAATTCTTTTATTTATTTTGACTGCGTCAGACCAACACGGCTACCTATGTGAATCTATATCTATCTTATTTTACTTGCTTCAGAACTATTTTAGTTTTTATCATCATATGTGTTTTAGATGAGACACATTACCATTTTTGCTTGCATCCTTAGCACTGGATAATTTCTAACTAAGTGATTTCTTATTATCTATGCATCAAGATCGGAGTGGCAGCTTGAAACTCAATTTATCCTTGGAGCAACACTACTGATTCTCCACCTATTTCAATCAAGTATGTTTACAGCTTGTGGAAAACTGTCTCCTCACCCCATGTTGTCATTCTAGTCTTAAAAATTCCAGAAGGTGACAAGAACGTCTATGCTAACCCTCCTCTATCACCCAAAGACATCACATTTCATTCTGCTGCTCCTATTCAACACCCCCCTAAATGGGATAGAAAAAGTTCTCATCACCCATGTCTATCTTTCAAATAAATTAGCTTATGCCTGCCCATTTCCCCTTGGCACAAATCCAAGGTGAAAACACACTAAGGCTTTGTCTAGACTAAGGATTTGCCTTTCATATCTGCTTACCAGAGGGATTGTATTGGTTTGCACCTTTAGTACAAAAGCACTTGGCTGCTGCTGGCATTGGTGCCAATCTAATGTAGGCTGCCTGTGCAAATTTAAAAAGAGACTGTGATCCTATGCCATTTAAAATGGAGTGGAACTTTGTCAAACGTCTCTGAGATCAGGATTTCAGCCTAGATAACTTGACATGCAAGTAGCACAAGTACCAATGCAATTGGTGCACAGGCCTCAACCCATGAATGGGAGCAGTAAGAATGAATACTGCTTTAGAGTATTTACATAGCAAGCTTCTCTCTCAACTGTGAAGCAACGCTTTCAGCCAAATGGGCAGTCATTCCCACATCCAGCTGGGTGTACTTTTTATTCAAAGGGGAACTTCCGCTGGCTGTTAATCTGGATACAGCCGCAGCAAATTTCTACCAGGCAAATGTGGAAATGACTATGCTTTTGACTTATACCGTGCATCCAAGCCACTCTGAGTAAGCCCCAACATCTGTGGCTGAAGCAACGGTTCTGCATCACAAAATACAGGTTTGAGCCTCAGCATCATTTTAGAATATATGTTCCACATGAATTGCCAAGATTATTCTGTGAAGAGATTGTTAGAGAGAAGATCCATCTTTAAGAAAGATTAGACTAAGGTGGCCTTCCAGAGTCTGTAATCACCTGCAGGGGTGCCAACTTGAATAAAATGGGGGGGGGCCTCAGGTAAGCCCCACCCCACATAATTGATCACAATTATTGATAACATACACCATTTAAATGACAATGTTGATGAATTTGAATGGTAATGTCCAGGCCCCTCAAATAATTTTTTTTTGGGGGGGGAAGGGACCTTGGTCGTTAGGAGTTGGCTCTTAAGATCACCTGAATATTTAACTTTATGTATTTTTTTCCTGATTTCGTTAAATCAAGTGAGATCTCTGGTCTACCCAGCATAGAATTGTGTAAGAAGCAACTCTCAGACAGAGGCTATTCCCAGCCCCATGTGATCCTTTAACTGAATATTTCAGAAACTGAACATGGGAGCTTCTTGCATGCAAAAACATGATCCCTCTACAAATCATAGAACTAGTAACAGAAAACTTTTTCCTCCATCTTTTCGGATACATCTGTTTCTTTCTGTACAAAGATATGAGACATTCAGATTTCTATTTCTTAAAACTTATTCCAGGCACACAATATTATTATGCGGGCTAAAAGTTGCATTCCTGTACTTGAAGGTAACCAGAGAACTAATGCACAGTTATAACAAGTATGACATTGCTTATAACATTTTAAATATAAGCTTCCTTGTGAGCACTTGACCTAAAAAGAGAGGTAAAAACAAGTAAGTGAAGCAGCAACATGGGCTGTAGCCTCATACATGTCATACTCGTACTTTTTCGGGTCCCAATTTTCTCTTTTCTCTCTTTTTTTTAAATGGGAGACCACCATAAATGACTGCATTGTTGCTTTATTATTGACGAGTTTTAAGAATTGTATGTAGTTGTGAATATGTATTTGAAGTGTGTGCATACAGAACCAAAATCACAGTTGTTTTCCATAAGACGAGTCAAGTATACATTTTACTGAGGACCAGGCAGATATTAATGATGGGTTTATATTTAGTTCCTTGCCTACTTCGCTAACTTTCTATCTAGATCTGTAAACAACTGACAGTTTCACTAGCAGGTAAGACTGAAAAATACTCTCGTGCACACAGTATGCAGTTTTGGTTCTATACAAAAAGGAGTCCAGCAATATATTTTGCTTATTCAGTATTTTCCCTCACCCAATTCCTTATTTTTCTCCGATTGTAGATGTCAGTGTCAGTATTTTACAAACCATACCAGGTTGCTGAATGACAGACTTGCTGAGCTTAAAATATTGTGGAGGAGGCATGAAGTCAGCATATGAGAATTTAAGTGGAAACTGAATGTTCAATAAGTGAAGAATAGAGTAATTATTCTAAGCACCCTTTTGTTGTTAAGTCTATAAAATAGTCAGTACTCGAGCCAAAGAACCTATCTTATTTTTCCAGCATTACAGGACTAACAAAACGAATGAGGTTTGGTATTTTCCTAGAAATAATCCATAGAAAGTCCACCAATTCACTCTTCTACATAATAAATTTAGAAATCATTAAAAAGTAGAAGAAAAGACATCTGCTTATGCAGGTTCAACACAAGAGCTTGTTAAAATACAAGGATGTCAGTGGGAATGTTGATTTCATAATCAGGCCTCTTCCCCAGGGACAGGATCACTAGTAACAGCAAGAAACTTAATCAAAGTCTTCTAGCATTCCTGGTCCTTTTTCTGTCTTCAATGGCTAACATTTTGGCACTGTGCCCTGCAGGAAGATACTCCAGAGCCAGGGAGGGCACATGCCATCAGCTCCCAGTTGGCCTGAGAGGAGTCTGGTCATCCTTCATTTTATACTGCCTTGGCAGAAAGGCAGTATAGATCTCCAATAAATAAATAATGGTAAAGGGAAATTATCTTTCTATAGGCTAGAATCCCCATAGCATTTAAAGTTTTCATGAAGATTTTTCATTTCTTTCATAAATATGTTTTACAGTAGTTTCTGTAGCACAGTTCCTTCCAGCTCTTGAAGTCATCATATCATAGACTCAAGCACTGTTTACGCACAACAATCTGAGTACAGATTTGAAAACCAGCTGGTATTGATTAAGCAAACTTAAATCTAGTGATTAAACAGCACAAAAGTCAGACTGTAAACAATTTTTTTTTACTAGAACATTGTGTGATCAACGGCAAAGAGGCACAACAAAATATTTTTGGCTGCAACTTGTTTCGATCAGAATAAACTCTCCCGTTCTTACGTGACATGAACCAGATATCTGGTTAACAGTAGATCAATGGTGTACTTTCAGATAGCCTGCAAGATCACAGTTAAGGTCTTTCCCAGACCAAAAAACTGGCCAAGACAAAGATAATGCTCATCACATTCTTCACTGCTGCACTGGATACATGGCTGAAAAGGATGTAAATATGAGGTTTACACATTTTCCATGTTAAGAAATTTCTATTTAAGTTAGTACAAATGCACCAAAGTTTTAAATTCGATGCCTTTCAAGACAGACTTCCAAGAGAAAACATAAGGCAGCCATCCATCAGCTTACAACTCCAATCAGCCCCAGCCAGCAGTGCCAATGGTTAGGAATCGGGAGAGTTTCAGTCTAAAACATCTGGGAGGCACAATGCTGAAGATGGCTGACATTAGGAAAAAGCAAATATCCAATTATGGTTTGCTTCGTTTCTCCAGTTCCCACAATACAATGACAGCAACAAGGCTTCCTTTCTTTCCCCTCAATTCATCCACAAATAGAATGACTCACTTTGCAGCCAAACAGGGCACTGGCACTTTACTTGTTCACAAGTAAAACACAACAAAGTCTTGGTGCGCTATAGCAACTAACAATGATAGGTGGTACCAAATGGTAGCAGGTGGATGATTGCTACAGTTGCCAATTCTGGATATTCTTTACTAACTGAATGAAATCCAAAACTTTGGTAATGTTAGTTGCTGATATTGCACTTTTAAGGTTGTGTTACAAGAAAGCTCAAGGAAGTGTTACTGTAATTCGTATCTTAATTCTAGTAACTCTGCGTCCATAGTGAATGATGATTGTATCCACTGTATTTCCTCACACAGATTGTGAAGAAGATGGGCACCGAATCTTTCAATAAACTGTTGTACATGTTGCAGAATATCTGCTTCGATAAAAGCAAAACTTTACTGTTTTATCTTTCTCAGAAAACTGGGCAACAGTTGGAAACATGAATAGAATTTTCTGAACCACAGCTCAAACCAGAGTTTCAGCATTGTTTTCAACATTCTTTGATGTTGAGAAAGAGGACAAGTTATCATCACACCATTATGCTTGCGTTTTCTTACCAAAAAATAAGTATCCATTACTTCCAGAAGGATTCAACTGTCACTCATCTTCTGTCTCTTCTCTCACGTCCTTCTACTTTCATCACTTTTCTGTCTTTCTGTGTTACCTGCTCATGTCTTTCTGCCTTCCTACCTTCTTGCACTGCCATTTGCTGTTCTCTCTTGCCCATATTCCTGGATCTGACCAGTGGTCCCAATCTATGGCTCGCAGATCAGGCCAATTCAGTCTGTGCCACATGGGAATGAGGATGATGTGACACCCCTGCTCCTTATAACTCTCACGTCCTGCAGCCAGACTTCTGTCATCACCTTCTAGGGCCCCAGATACTCTCATGACGGCAGCCACTGAGCAACCAAGCTACCTACTGCAGTAGACACTTCTGAATTCTAGTTCTCGGCATAATTCCATTTTTTGGAGAAGTCTAGAAAGCCATAGAAAGTACAGCGGTATATCGGGTTAAGAACTTAATTCATTCTGGAGGTCCGTTCTTAACCTGAAGCTTTTCTTAACCTGAGGTACCACTTTAGCTAATGGGGCCTCCCACTGCTGCCGCCACACGATTTCTGTTCTCATCCTGAAGCCAAGTTCTTAACCCGAGGTACTATTTCTGGGTTAGAGGAATCTGTAACCTGAAGCGTCTGTAACCTGAGGTACCACTGTATCAAGAAAGTGAACAGAGTCTTTACACTCCACAGAGATCTTCCCTGCCGCAGGCATAGAAAGGTGGGGCATATGGCGGGACAGAAATCTCTCTTATTGAAAAAGGTTCTTGCAACTCTCATGGAAATTGATAGAATGAGTGCCTCATCAGAAGAATGTGTTCTAGCTCAGATGCCACATATAGCGCTCCTTTGGTTTGGTCAGCTTTAACTGGAGTCCAACACGGCAGCAACACATTTACCATGACCTACCTGGAATAGCCTCACAAACCACCTGTTTGTCCCAACCCACTGGTTGAAGACCAAAGGTCTAACGTCTCTGTGGGTATGCAAATGCTCTCACCACCACAGCTTTCCAGATGTCTCTCCCAGCCAGTTAAAGCTGAAAAGAGTTATGTAAAAGTTTAACATGCTTCTGTTTGCCCTTCAAAAGTAACAGGGAGTTCTACTAAAGATGGGTTGTAGTTCTTTTAATTAAAATGGGAGTCAGCATCTAGAACAGGTACCCCCAAACTCGGCTCTCCAGATGCTTTGGGACTACAATTCCCATCATCCCTGACCGCTGGTCCTGTTAGCTAGGGATGATGGGAGTTGTAGTCCCCAAACACCTGGAGGCCCGAGTTTGGGGGGGTGCCTGATCTAGAGCATGCAGCTACCACAGTACTAACATAACTTTCTATTCCAGTAATAGCTGCAGAAAGGTAGGTTTAGCAGGTATATCTGTACTGGGCCCAGAGCCAGCATAGGCACAAGATTCTGAGCTCTTTTTAAATAAAAAATAAAAAAAAAATTGCTAGCCCATTTGAATGAATGAAAGATATGAAACTAAAGGCACAGGCACTATTTGGGGGGAGAGGAAGGCTTTGTGAGATATGAGCCTGTTTCTGCCTTTCAGTGTTTTAAGCCAAAGAGTGAAGTCAGATCTAAATTAGAATCATACAAACCAGACAAACGAGCCCAAAATGGCCTGAACATGAAGAAAGGACTTCCGGGGTTATTTGCAAGCTTTTTGTGTGTCTTCTTTGGTGTCTCTTAATTCAGGCAATGGAAAAGTGATGTCAGGTTTATTCTGATCCTCTTTTTTGAGGGATGGGGGGGGTGCCTTCCTTGGTACAAAAGTGATTGTTGCCCAGAAAAATAATAATTGAGAAATCTAGGGTTTTAAGTGTAGTTGTGACTCTTGGTTTGCTCTTTATTTTTCAGAGTGAATCAATGTCAGGTATGCTCCAAGAAATCTCTTATTTGAAAGCACTGTTTTATAGTCAGTTCCAGTAAGAAATATTGAGTTTCTACACAGCAGGTGGCATCCACAATGCATTGTGTGTTCTACCGACTAGCTCACTATACTTTATCAGGTAATTGTTCACATGACTCCTATTTCTGAACTATGCACTACATCTAAAGAGTGAACTTTGAGCTCACCATTTACCATATTCATGCTTCGTCATTCAAGGTACAGACTGGGAAGACTTTTTAATAAAAGACAAATCACACATTCATGACACTTGGAAGATATAACCAGAGTTTAATCAACGAGCTTAAAAGGTAATTGGAGGAGAGGTCGTATCACTTTCTGAAGACGTGCCAACTTGTCTTGGCATACACTAAAAATCCTATTAACTCAGATGCAGAATAGAAGGACAAACGAACTTGGCGGGTATCAGGATTACATCATTACTGGGAATCACTTTGTGAAGGAAAATCCATCTAGTTATTGAAGTGTTCAATTTCTCTGTGGCCTGTAAACACAGGGTGGAGTGACTAGTGAAACATGCCTGATGATACAATATAAAAGCAGTCACTTACCTGGTACATGTTTGTATCTTGGTAATGCTGCCCAATATTACAATTTTTGTTACCGGTCTGACTTGCTTTTTGCAAATCTGTTAATTAAATTTCAACTTGGGAAGTAGATAACGCCAATTGTACAACTGAAAATTAGCACTGAGGCTAAAGGAGGCTAATGTTTCTAGCTAGCTTAATAAACATGGATTAATTACCAGAATGGTAACTGAGGTCTGTTGCTGGTTCTTTTTTTAAAAGACTTTTCTGAAACACCTTAAAGGCTAATAAATGTATCTTAGCATAAGCTTTTGTGGACTAGAGCTGACCAGATGCACAGAAACTGAAATGCAAAGAAACAAAAAATAAAATAATAATAAAACCCTGATGAATCTAAAGGCTTCTTTAAATAGTACAATGGGTTGTTTGGGGATCATCTTCCTCCACCACCACCACTAGTATTATTATTATTATTATTATTATTATTATTATTATTATTATTATTATTATTATTAGCTTCATCAAAATAAAAGCAAAACTACAAAAATTCCCAACAACCTATCACCCCAATCAAAACCACTGTCTCTTTAGTGTTCCAAATTTCAAACCATCTTCTTAGCTTGTGAAAGTTGAATGTGTCAGAGTACAAAAGCTTCTGTGTCAGATAAAAACTGTTGCTAAAAATGTGTCAATCAAATTCTCGCTTATCCTTTTAAAAAAACTACAAGATTTACCAAATCCCAATTGCACGAGTTTGAAAAAATTGACTACACTGCCAAACAGTGAAGTGTAAAATATCTGCCCCTATAAGTAGTGTTAAATATGTTTTCTTGAGGTTAAACCAAGGCTTTTATAGAAAAGGTTGTCTTTGTAGGAACTGCGGGACAGCCCTCCAAAACAAACATTATTAACCCACTACCCCTGCAACTGCAGGCAATACAAATGTATGGCTCTGTCAGCAGAGATTGTGCTGATCACAAATCGCCCATGAAAGGGAGGAGATTATGGAAAGTCTGTCCTCAACACCAACAAGTAATACGAGACATAACTGAATGCACAGAAGCAGGCAGATGAATTTAAGTCAAGCCATGACTAGCTGGTGTCCCATTGAAATCAATGGGACAAGTTCAACTCTCTTAGCCTGAATCCAAACTAATACCATTAGCTCTGCTCTACAAAAGTTCTTTTAAAGAGATTTAGACAACCAGTGGTTGATGGCAGAAAATTACCATTTCAGTTAAAAGACCTTTTAAAACTGTCAGGAAATGTTTTAATGGGAATGCATAAAAGCAACCAGCCTGACCCTCTGAACATCAATCACATTTAGAAAAGCAAAAACCAGGGAAAGCTTTCATCTTTTCCTATCAGACACTCTTCTATAGCGAAGCCACAGCTTGAGGCAACTACAGGTTTCAAAGACTTTGCCGAAAGCAGAATGACACTTTCTTTTCCTGTTGTTGTTTTCAAAATGATTTTTGTTGATTTCCTCTTACATAGCGGTAGATTTGTAATAAAAATATTTTAAGTTCGTTAACCATAAACAGTGCTAAACAAAAAGAGGCCCTTTAAAGTCTGTAACTTGTTTGTAAGATATATAAATAAAATTGACAGTTTCTAACCCACACAAAAAACAAGTTTCTGGAGACAGGTCAACGTTTTTAAGATAACTACAAAAGCATAGATTCAGTTCACTGGCAAAGGACAGAGAACGTGGCTAGATTTAGAATGAGGTAAAAGCAGCACAACTGCCAAATTAGGTAATATGCATTGGGGAAAGGGGAACAACATATTTATTTTGCTTTGCTTTTTGGGATCCTTACTAAGGGCATTCTCCCCATTATGCAGTGTGTGCAGAAAAGTCACATAGGAACTATTATATGGAAATAATAATAATAATAATAATAATAATAATAATAATAATAATAATAATAATAATTATACCCTGTCCATCTGGCTGGGTTTCCCCAGCCACTCTGGCTGGCTTCCAACAGAATATTAAAAACAGTACAGCATCAAACATAAAAAAATTCTAAACAGTTGTCTTCAGTTGTCTTTTAAAAATAAAATAGTTGCTTATTGCTTTGACATCTGCTGGGAGGGTGCTCCACAGGACAGGCGCCACCACCGAGAAGGCCCTCTGCCTGGTTCTCTGTAACCTCACTTCTCGCAGCAAGGGAACCGCCAGAAGGCCTTTGGTGCTGGACCTCAGTGTCCGGGCTGGATAATGGGGGTAGAGACGCTCCTTCAAATATACAGGACCAAGGCCTTTTAGGGCTTTAAAGGTCAGCACCAACACTTTGAATTGTGCTCGGAAGCGTACTGGGAGCCAATGTAGATCTTTCAGAACCGGTGTTATACGGTCTCAGCGGCCATTCCCAGTCACCAGTCTAGCTGCCGCATTCTGGATTAATTGCAGTTTCCGAGTCACCTTCAAAGGTAGCCCCACGTAGAGCGCATTGCAGTAGTCCAAGCAGGAGATAACTAAAGCATGCACCACTCTGGCAAGACAGTCTGCAGGCAGGTAGGGTCTCAGCCTGAATACTAGATGGAGCTGGTAGACAGCTGCCCTGGACACAGAATTGACCTGCGTCTCCATGGACAGCTGTGAGTCCAAAATGACTCCCAGGCTGCGTACCTGGTCCTTCAGGGGCACAGTTACCCCATTCAGGACCAGGAAGTCCTCCACACCAGCCTGCCCCCTGTCCCCCAAGAACAGCACTTCTGTCTTGTCAGGATTCAACCTCAATCTGTTAGCCACCATCCATCCTTCAACCGCCTCCAGACACTCACACAGGACCTTCACTTCTGATTTAAAAGACAGGTAGAGCTGGGTATCATCCGCATATTAATGAACACCCAACCCAAACCCCCTGATGATCTCTCCCAGCGGCTTCATGTAGGATATCTTTCTCAGGGTTATCAGTGCATGTCCATACTTAAAGAGTTGCATTCTGAATTATAAAAACAAAGTAAAAAAGCAGATCCTGAAAACTGGCCAGAGTTTAAAAGGCTAGCTAGTCTTACCTTTGATTTACCCAGTTCCGCCATCTGCACAATAGGAGGCACACCTTTACTGAGACGTGGCAATAATTACAGGCTAATTTTTTAAAACAGGTGAGCACAATTATATAGAAAATGTTTTGAGTGAGGAAAAATGAGCTGGCTTTTTTTCAATTTGGCAAGTATTCATTCTCAGTAATGGACTTAAAAAATTGGGGTTTCCACTGGAAAATAAAGCACTGGAAAATTTGGTGCCTCTGGTTGAGCTATGTGAATGCCAGGGATGGAGAATTTGTGGCTCCAATTCCCATCAGCCCCAGCCCCCTTGGCCAATGGTCAGGGATGGTTATAGTTGTAGTCAGTGCTTTTTCCCATGGGGTACACTCAAGGGTATGCAGTAACGGCACCTCTCTTTTTTGTTATTAAAAAGTGTGGCACTTACTGTAACAATTTCATTGTGACTACCGGCAACTATTTTACTAGAGAGGAAAAAAGAGCACTGGTTGTAGCCTAAGCAACATCAGAAATCTCTTCCATCCTCCCCCCAAATTCACTATTCCAGCAAAAAATGGTTAGGGTAAGAGACAAAAAGTACACACCTGACACCTTCACCACCTATGGCATTCTGCAAAATCCCAGATATTGCAGGCCTACAACAGTATAAACAAATAAATGGCACTTCCATACATGGTTCTCAGTGTTCCAAACTTTGATGTAACCTGGTGGAAAATGTACAAATCAACCAAACTTCTTCACAATGAAGCACCATGAAGCAGACACCAATGCTTGGACCACTCATTATCTTCAGATGTAGCACTAAGAATGCATGTTGAGTACTTACATTGCAGAAATCATTTTACAGAGCAGCTGACTCCTATAGGTGATTGCACAGCCGTTTCTTCACCTATTGTGAGTGGCTAGTTTTCCTATGCTGCCCTCAAATATACATCACATATACATGCTTAGAATATAAATCAGAAACCAGCATGATTCTTGTCCATTTCTTTTAATTAAGTACAGTCGTACCTTGGATCTCAAATGCCTTGGCTCCCGAACAAATTGGCTCCCGAACGATCAAAACCTGGAAGTGAATGTTCCAGTTTTTGAATGTTCTTTTGGAAACCGAATGTCTGACGGGGCTTCTGTGGCTTCCAAATGGCTGCAGGAAGCTCCTGCAGCCAATCAGAAGCCGCTCTTTGGTTTTCAAACGTTTTGGAAGTCAAACAGACTTCCGGAACGGATTTTGTTCAACTTCCAAGGTATGACTGTACTGGAGTTTACCATAAAAATATTCTGGCCTTGAGGAAAAAATGCTAAGTAAGTTTTCCCACAGGACTATGGATTGGAAGCTGTGATTTCCAGCTATCTTAATTTGGTGAGTAATATGAAACTATTTATCCAAAAGGACAGGAAACTAAAAATAAGCATTTGTTTACACCCAGCTTTGGCTAAGTCAGAATGTTATTTACATTCTTATTCTCTGCCACAAAGGCTGCCTGGATGACACAAATTTTAAACAAACAGTATCAAATTTAATGAGGTTCCCATGAGATTCTTAAACCTAACCAAAAAACACATTCTTTCAGTTATGAATCATAATTAAAATGATTTCTTGGGCTGACGTCCTTCCTGCTGAAATTCTTCACAGGGAGATGAGAAAGCAGGAGTTGAGCATCAAGCTCCAGGAAAAATTATGAGCAGCTCTTTTTTTTAGCTGGAACTTGCTGAACTCAATTCTGGCTCCTTTCAGGTGAGTGCAATTGCCATTCTAAGAGAAGGAGGGAGGTGTTCATGGTGAGTTCCAGCACCTCTTTTTCTAGAAACTGGTTATGGCACTGGTTGCAAGTGTCAGAATGCAAAGAGGGATCATATATGAAGCCATAAGAGGGGATTTAAGGTGGAAGAGAGAAGGGGGGACCTATGGGGTAAAGAATTAATGTGCAGAGCCTCAGTACCTCACCACAAACTAAACAAGCCACAACTGTAGCATGAACCATTTCCTTCTTGTGGAACTCAGCAAGTTTCTGCATATCAAAACAATGTGGATGTACTGCAAACTAAGATACTGGCTTATCAGTTTCTTTGGCTTTCCCCTGGATTCTTGGAATGACACCGGAAATAGTACTTCGAAATGTATAGGAGGGGATGAGATAAAAGCCAGCAGAGTACTGCACTCCAGTGAAAACATCTCACAGTATTCTCAGATGTGTTTCAGGAGCATTTTTGTTTGAAAAGAAAATTCTAGGTGAAAAACTGGTTATTCATAAAGATGGGCTAAGATTTAAAAATAAAAGGTTCTTAAGGCATTGATACATATCATGCATTGGTGTTCCAAATACAATCACAAGGACTCTCTTGCATCCAACTAGCATTGCTTTCTTTATTTACATGAACAAGTATAACTCTGGACTCCCTAAGGCATTCAGACCCTTTAGGTTGATTTCACTTCTCTCACAGGCCACTTCACTTGGCTTACATAATTGTTCAAATAAGAGAAATATAATATTACTGCACAACTTGTTTCAAAAATAGCCCTGCCCAGGAGATTATTGAACAGTTGAAGAAATACATTTAAAGGAAATGGCAGTGATGTCACTGTAGCTATTTTATTCAGGGGCATTTATTTAATAAAATATCAAAAGCAGAATGGGAGGACCACCCAGAATATAATGTCAAAGATACCTATGGGGCTTCAATCTATATGATATAAATAGAGCCAAGTGACTCAAGTCAGTCAATGGTACTAACTGGGAAGAAGGACATCAAGATGCCAGCACTTGACATGTGCTAAAAATATATTACCACCAGCAGCTGTCAGTTACTGTTGAAAACTTGAAATATTTACTTTTACAAATCAACCTACAATTTTTCCATTCCTAAAACGTACAATGGCCAAACTTCCTCTTAATTCTAAATGCTGTGGGAGCAACCACAGTATTTCAAATCACAAAATGTTTAGGTCAGTTTTGGGGTTTTCTCACAAAACTGACAGAAGCAGTTCCAAATGCTAATTCCTAGAGCAAATGACCACAGGCTGCACTCAAATATTCTGAGAGCAGAATTCCAGCCATAGAACATTTTGGGAACATTACATTTTAATGCTCATTTGTTTTATTCAAAACAGTTCTATACTGCCTTTCATCAGAGATTCCAAGGTGCTTCACTGCAAAATAAACCATATTACCAATAAAATAAATGCATAAACTACAACAAAAAGGAATGTATCTAGTAGTCTTTAGCAAGTGTCAAAGGACTCGGAGTAGATGCTTGTTGCATTTTAGAGGAGGGGTGGTTCCATAAATGGGGTACCACAGAGAATCCCCCCCCCCGCAGTTGCCACAGGATGAGTTTTTGCAGAAGGGATTTGACCGAAGATCTCAATAAATAGTGGGAGGTACACATGGGAGATGGAGTTCCTTCAGTGAAATGTTGCAAAATATACAGCATATTGGTTGCAAGTAAGCATCTATGATTAGAAAACCCTTCTCATTAAATCTGTTTTATTTAAATTAAAGGTGCACATTGAACTCAATTCTCTTGGCAAAGATAATTACAGGGTCCTGAGTGTGCAATGCAAAACAGAGAAAATTCCATTCAAGGTATTATATTTGCTATATGTAGTCTTGAAACAAGAACACTGCCAAATGCAACTTTCAGGCGATGCTTTCACTGCTGAATTCTGAAACCCTATTCAAATGTATATGTAAATAGATCTTTCAACAATTTGCATTTCAGTTTCAGGGGGAAAATATTAACTACAACAGGAAATTCTTCCTAGAGTTAGAGTGATGTATTCAGGGATATAGGCACTCCTTTGCAATATCCTTTGTCTGGCCAAAGTCCAGGATCTTAACTGCCAGAGATGAGTCAGTATTTTGTACTGACTCTAAACTACAAATGTAGACCTGGGGGGCGGGGATGTATATTTCTAAAATTTAGCCCCCACAAATTTATTACGCTTTCAAATCCAGCCTCTGTGTGGAAACACATGTTTGTTCTTCCATTGTGTCCAATGAGACTCAGTGATCCAAACACACTTTATCCAGGCTGGTTCACACAAAGGCTTAACTAATCAGAAATTTATGAGATTAAGCCCCGCTGCCTTGCTGCATCACATGATGTTGATTTTACAGCACACAGATAATGCTGGAGACAGAACAATCTACAGTTTCTTATAATGGAGCAACAGCTTTTCTGACACACCTGCTTTCGAAGAGGATGCTAGCTCTCTCGTTCCTAAGAAAACAAAACCACTGGCCTAGTTCTCCCTTTGGTGATAATCGATATCTAGGTTATAGCACTTCTGGTACAAAACAACCCCTCTGAAGCATTCAGGGAAACAAAAGAGGATAGGAGGATAGCAGCCTTTGAACTGGGGGGAATTGTATATTATTTGAGCATGGTAGGATACAGAGCTTGCTACAGTGTGCAGAAGGGAGTACAACTCTTGAATTCTTTCATGCAAATGCAACATCAGCAAACAGTCTTCATCAATAACAGGAGTTCAATGCTGAATCATAGAATTGTAGATTTTGAAGCGACCACAAGGGTCAAGTAGTCCAGCCCCCTGCAATGCAGGAATCTTTTTGCCCAACGCGGGGCTCGAACCCACAACCCTGTGATTTAAAGTCTCATGCTCTACCAACTGAGCTATCCCACAGGCTCATGGAGACAAAACCTTACAAAACGAACTAGCTGACATGCTGCTACAAACCTGCCATGAAACCAGATGCGGATTTGTCTATTCAGACTGATTAAAATGAAAGCATTGCTATGTAATTAGAGCACGGAAGAACTTGCCAAGACACTTTCCAAAAACATCTTATGCAAAAAGAATTATTAATACCATAAAATGTTCAGCTCTGCATTGTTTCTAAAAGGCTCGCTTTCCACCTTGCTGATTGTAAGTTGACTTAAAAAGGTACTGGCAGTGTGTTATCCCACAGAAAATCCTCAATTTTGTTAACTACTATTATTACCACTGATAAAAATTTCAGAAATGGCACATAAATCAATAACGATTGAAGCTTGGAAATTAAAAGACACCATACATTTTATTAAACTTTTCAGCTTGCTCAAACAGTGCCTGGTGTTTTAATCAACTACGGCTTGAATCCTATACACTTACAGTACCAATAAGCACCCCATCAAGGTGAATGGGACTTACTTCCAAGTCGCTGAAGTATAGGACTGAGCTGTATATCTTCCTTAGAATTGTGCTGTGAAAGTTTGATGATATTATATGTGTTTACTCAGCTCAAGTGTGTAGGATTGCAACATTTGTAAAGTAGGACAGCCACAGTTTAGCTCTTCTAAAACTAATTTCAAAAAGAAGAAATCGGAGTAGATGTTTAATGTACCCACTGAGAAATTACCTAGTACTACAGATTATACTGTAATATCGTACTGATTATCCTCAGTGTAGCTGTTTCCCATGACTGGGAAGTAAAAGCACAATCTACAGTTACAGGCTTGGGCCTAAGCCCTTTTACTGCCACTATTTGACTTACTGGCCTTTCCTACCAACAGATTACCAAATGTGACCTTTGAATCTTGGCTCCTATATCCTGATGCAACGGGCAAGTCTTCTCAGCCTGCCTGTGCCAATTCTAGCAATATTTGGTTTTGAGTTCAGAACCACCTTTGGTGGCTGTTGATTATGAGAACTGGGCTTGATCTTGCAGCAAAGGCTGCTTTGACCTGGCCTGTCTCCAACACAGGCTAGCTCAAAATTCCATGCATAACACACAGCACTGTAGTGGGCGGTGGAGCTCATTAGCTTTCAAAAGCACTGAAAGCTACAACATACTTAGAAGAGAAACCACAAACTCACTTGCACAAATGACAAAGCCATGCTACCAAGTAACGTCATTTATTTGTGCATGCCTCAAACCTTTCTCACAGTATGAAAAATGCCATACGGTTGCTTATGAATGGTCCTTCATTCTGTAAGGCGGGCTTGCCTCTTTTGCCTGCAGTGTCCAAGTAGGAAAGACATGAACAGAGCAGTGATGTTTTCTGCATTTGGATGAAAACAATAAAAAGAATGAGAAAGTGATCTATTACCCCTTGCCAACCTGCCAGAGAATTACAGCGGAATTTTCACTGCTGAAAAATAAATCATTGGACATGCTAAATCAGCAGCCTGACAGTGACAGAACAGTCTGCAGAGTTTCTACACAAAATGCTCTCCGCATGCTGGCCTGCGAAATGGGCTGCACCAAGAGCAGTAACAAACATGCAGGGTTCCCTGCAGTGATCGTTGTGATTTTATTCAACCAAAATGCAACTACAGAAAATGCCCAGAGCCTGTGGCTGAAGGTTTGGGCTGGATAAAGCAACAAGCTTAATTCAGATAAGTTGCAGGTGGAAAAACTGTCAGTTCCTCTCAATGCTAAGTGGAGATGCTCAGGCAGTGGCGCTGGTTTAGGGTGTTTCTTACCAGATTTGGCTAGTTTGCCAGCTTGCCAGCTGCAATCCTGTCTGGAGAGAATGGACTTTGTACTAGGGGCATCCAGTTGGAATGTGCTCTTGCCCAGGGCTGCAATTAATGACAGCTCAGAAACTTCAACTGGAACAAAATGCAGCCACCTGGCTGCTGGTTGGAGCCAGGTGATCTGAGCATACTACACCTTTACTGTACCAGTTCCACCGATTACCAGTATACTTCAGTACTGAATTTGAAGTGCTTGTGGTGACGTTTTAAGCCCCTAATTTTTGGAGACTAAGTTACTTGATAAAGAACTGCTTGTATTCATATCAATTTGCCCATCTGCTTCAGATGCCCTTCAGATGTAAAACTTGATTCTCTATAAGGTTAAGTAGGCCCCAACCATCAACACCCTTAAATAGGTCTTAAAGATACATCCTTTCATGGCTGCTTTTAATAGTCTGTGGGTGTGCCTAGGCTTTTAGCATGGCCATGTTAGTTTTATACTGGCTTTAACAATATTTTGTACTAGATAGAATGTAATAAAATGTCTGTATTTAAAAGTGCATTATGTTTTATTTGTGTACATTTTGTACACCACTTTGGGAAATATCTTGTCTGAAAATAAACTATTTGAAAATAAACAACTAAGGTTTACTTCAAAAACAAAATAAGAGGCCTGCTCCTTTTCTCTACTTTGTATCCTATTCCACCGCAACACTAGCCACACAGGCCTGGAATCTGAATGCCCATCAAATTCAAAAAGAGCTTGAGAGGCAGAGCAAAGATAATAAGGTGTCTTATGCTAGATCAGATTATTTGTGCCTTTACCCCATATTGTCTACTCTGACTCCAGGATCCCAGGCAAGCAACTATCACCTCCTTTAACCTGAATTTGCCAGTTTGAAAGAAACTGGGAAAGTGGGCTACCCCCAGCAAACAGATCTGGCAGTCATGCTGCAGCTTAAAACTTAAACTTGCAAAATTTAAGCAGCATATGAACCTGGTTGCTCCCTCCCCTGCACTGAGGTCCATTCTACCTGCCTTCCACTGCTGTGGTGCTATAGGCTTAATTAATAATTTTATTTGTACCCCGCCCATCTAACTGGGTTGCCCCAGCCACTCCGGGCAGGAAGGTATCTGTAGAAGGACCAGACACTTGAAATATAACTCTCTTACTTGCACCAGAGACCTACTAACTACTTTGGCAAAGCAAGCAAACAAATTGCTGGGTGGGGGGGAGAAAACAATTCAGTCCCTGTAACCAATTCAGGACAGGATTCAGTTATGCTTTTTACCAGAAGCAAAGTGCGGCCTCGCCCCAAAATTAATGTATGTGAGCAGCTTTATAATCTAAATCTAACAGGCAATAAGTAGGAAAAAGCATACACAAAACACTATGGAATTCAGGTATCTTCACAGTCATCCTATAAGAAGCATTAAGTCATGTGGATGTGGGCAGCCTCCCACCATTCTGCACATATCAGAACCAAGCATGGTTATAACCTCCCATATATCTGCAGTGGCAATTCATAATGTAAGGTTCCTGTTTGCTGTGTGTGTGTGTGTGTGTGTGTGTGTGTGTGTGTGTGAGAGAGAGAGAGAGAGAGAGAGAGAGAGAGAGAGAAATCAATTTGTGTGATCTCTACAAGTAGGATACAGCTTACTTCCCATGAAAAGAACACCGCTGAACCGGGGGTGGGGGCGGCAGAAATTACTATACCTGGTAGTCATGTTGTGTTATACTACACCTGACATGGCAGTCTTTTGTGACAGGTGCCCACAGCACTCTCTCAAAATTCAAAATGTGCCCCTGCTCTAAAAAGGTTGGCAACCCCTAACTTTCTGTGCAATTTTGGGTTGTGGTCTTCTTCTTCTTCTTCTTCTTTGTAATGGCAGAAACTTTAAGCTCCTATGCCTAGAGAGCGCTCCTTCTTCCCTTTCACATTAGTTGGTCATGAGGGTCTTGGGAATGAATAAGAGGTCACCTTCTCAAGAGCCAAAAGCCTCTCACAAAGACCCAGACTAGGCCTAAAACCTCCTCTTTTAATACTATCCAATCAGTTAGCTACTGCTCTTTAATGCAAGACCTGGTTCTTAATAGAGCTACACCAGGCAATTATGACAGTAATAATGAACATGTCTTAGCCTGACATTTACAACAACTTAGTTAACAGTTCATCAAGCACAGATTCATGCACACATTTAGAAATGCTGTTTTCCAGCACTCACATTTGTATTCTTCTTTAAGAATTGACCATCTGGTTTCTGAATTAAGAGGGTACATTAAGTCACTTTCTCAAACATTTTTCCCTGCAGACACAGGGGATTTCTTCCAAATAAAACCAATATTCTGTCCCCTCCCCCAGCCAAGCAACTGTTGAACCAACAGCTAAAAATCATACAGCCTGGAATAAAATGATGAGGCTTTTATAAGATTTTGGAATACTCACCATAATGGGGGCCGGAGAGGAATGACATGCGCTATCTCCCTGGAAGGGGTGCCTTTGGGGAAGCCACCTCTTCGCTTTCCACCACCTGAGGCAGCTACTTCAGCCCACCTCATGGGTGGGCTGGCTGTGCCTACACATGCACACTAGGGTCTTCCTTATAAATGTTTATGGACTTTCTTTAATTGTTAGGGGGTGCAAGTGAACATTTGTTTTTGATAAATCATAGGTATTTGGGGGCGGCACACACACCACTGTATTAAGCAAATCTGTTTTATGTGTCCATTCCAAAATAGCAGTTTTTTTAAAATGTGAAGGAACCCTAATATAATTCAAGAGTGACTAGTTGGAAAATAAGAAAATGTGTTTCCTGCTATGCCAGGCACAGTCTCAGTAACAGATACAGTGATAAAAATAATAAAAGCCTTTATTCTTTTGCATAACTTTCAACGACTATGAGTTGCACGCACCAGGTTTTGTTTTCTACATGGCTTTGTAAGTATTCATAATGGTTAATGCATCTGTATTACTGCATCTCACACTTACTCATTTAAAAAGGATTCCTCCTTACGGCTTAGTCTCAACTGCAATAGTACGGTTGACAGAAAATATGAGAGAGCGTCTTGCCTGGTTCTGCTTCCCAGGCACTCAGCTGAGACATGCAGGCTTCCAAGAAAGCTTTTGCATGTTAATATATGAACAGTACTCAGCTCATGCTATTATTTACTGAGTTATTCCTCACGGAAAGGCATTCTTCCAAATCATTCATTTTCTAAATATATCTGTAACTCTTTTGTCGTTTGTTTAACTATCATAAGCCTAATCCAAGGATCTCCTTTCTTAAAACTACAAGAGTCCTTTCAAAGTTACCCACAATGTTTACAGGAAGGGTTATAGTGTAACCGAAAATTAACTTTATCTGCTGTAAAACAGAATTAGTCAATGCCCTTATTTTGGCTCTGGTAGCCCTTAAGATTATAGAATCATAGAACTGTAGAGTTGGAAGGGACCACAAGGGTCATCTAGTCCAACCCCCTGAAATGCAGGAATCTTTTGCCCAATGTGGAGATTGAACCCAAAACCTTGTATAAAGAGTCTCATGCTCTGACTGAGCTAGGAAGAAACCTACAATGCTGGATGTTTTATTGCTCACAGAGTATATGCCAGTGTGTTACCTGGACTGATGGGTCAAGTTCCATACATTTTTGTTAGAGAGAGAGGGGGTGGGAAAGAGAGTTAGGGTTTACAGGTTTTCTAAGGAGGCTTAGAATAAACTGCACTGAAAAAGTGTTCCTTTTAATTTCAAATATTAAATAAAAGGAATGCAACCTATCTACATAAAAAGTTGCTTTGTTCACTTTCAAAGTGGAAGTAAATGCTTGAAGAAACTAGTTATAAACAAAATGTCACTAAGTGAGCAAAAGTATACCATTTACTCGTTTTTAAAAGTAGCATGGGAGCTCCAATGACCAGCAGTGGCCAGGCCTGCAAACTTAATACCTTCATTCACAGGCTCTTATAAGCGCCAGTCCAGCCTAAGCCATTTTATCTAGAGTATCTAAATCTAAGCATATAGGGTTACCTTAGGGTTGGTGACTGAAGAATACAACCTGCACACAGAGGAACTGACATTTGGATTATTGGAAATACAATGCCCATGGAATCACCAAATTAAATGGCTTCCCAAAATATATTATTCCGTCAAGCTTTGTTAAGCAAATGACAGCTCATCACGAATTCCCACACACACAAAAATGTGTGTGTGATGACAGTAGGAATGTTGAAAATTATAACAAGTCTTGAAATGTTAAAGTAGGAACAAACATGAAATAGATGTTTGTTCCCTTTTTTAAAATCCTTTACTATCAGCCTAGATAAATCAATTTTATTTACAAAATATAACTCAATAGCATGTGGCCATGCCTAAATTAAACCATACACAGAGCAAACTTATTGCAATAATTGGCTATAACTCATAAACTTGTTTACTTTCCACTTGAGTAAAAAGGCAAATATTCTCTCATCTTTTGCTTGCTTGCCTTTGTGAACATGCTCAAAGTACAGTATATACTTCAAATTATTTTCTGAAGTAATGTGCACATGTACCTTGCAGAGAGAGAGAGAGAGAATACTACATGTTTTCATGACAAATTATAATTTGAAACTCTGCACAATGAAAAATAATAAATTCTAAAAAGAAAAATGTAAAGCAAGCAGCATAACTAGGAATGATTAAATCATCATAAATACAGGCTGCAATCCTATTCCTAATACCCCTGGAGTTGCTTTAGAGTAATTAGACTGGGAATTTCATTACTCTTTTAACTGGCTTACAATTAACAGCCCTATAATCCTCTTCTAATGGGCAGAAGCAGTAGTTGCCAGTCACAACATTCCACAGCAAAGCACTCAAGTTTACTGTACCTTGAGTTTCTATTATTTTTTAGTCTTTGAAATGTTATATAGAGAAAAACTATCCATCGAGGTGGCAGGAAGCAAGTATGCAAGCGATGTTAGGCCTACTCAGAGTAGACTCATTAAAATTAATGGCCATGGCCAACTTAGAATAGATACATTAAAATTAATTGGGTAAAATTTTGTTGGCTACAACCCAAAGCTTTAAAAAAAAATTATTGCATAGACTGTGCCAATGAGGTATGTTGCTGACCACAATATCAATCTGTTTCCACACAGGACAAACTAGATGTGACAAAAATGCATTAATCAGAAAGCCCACTGTGGTCCTTTAATTAAAGAGCAGGAGGATCCCCCCCCCAAAAAAAACCACAACACACAGGGGGACCAGGTTTAACCCTCCCTCCCCAGCCACAACCCTGACAAGCTCCCCAGCCACTACTATTATTATTTTATCTGATGTGTTTCCTGAGATCACATCCTGTTTGCTCATGAACATCTAGCAGGCTCAGGTTTGTTGTTGTTGTTGCTGTTTAGTCGTTTAGTCATGTCCGACTCTTCATGACCCCATGGACGAGAGCACGCCAGGCACTTCTGTCTTCCACTGTCTCCCGCAGTTTGGTCAGACTCATGTTTGTAGCTTCGAGAACACTGTCCAACCATCTCATCCTCTGTCGTCCCCTTCTCCTTGTGCCCTCAATCTTTCCCAACATCATGGTCTTTTCCAGGCTCAGGTTACTCACTGGAAACATTGCTTCAATGGCAGCACTTTTGCTTGTCCCCATACATGAATGGTTGCATTCATTCTTTACACAGGAGAAAGTAAAGAGATGTGATCAATGTCACCATTGGGCTAGTATCTAAACCCACTTCCTACTGCTAAGAACCTCTGAGTCAAGGAGAATCAAACATGCTCCTATCAGCAGAACCCCATCTTAAGTTCTGTGACAGAATGCGGGCAAGTAGCTGGCAGATAAATATTTTGTTAAAATATGCAGGCAATACTCAGTGTTTGTATTCCACCAACATATGGTCTGTAACACTTATTTTATGTTTTTTGTTGTTGCTGGAATATATTACCGAATCTCAGCTGTTGTAGAAATGCACATTTTAGAAACATAATTTTGAGGCTGCTATGCTTGGCATCCTGACTTGAAAATAAGTCTCTCTGACAGCAGTGAGACCAGGTGCTAACTCAGTAAACCTGGATTCGGCTGCAAGTCCATTATAACTTGTGCCTGCAAACTAGGCATATTTTGGCACATTTTGTTCTGCTTGTGGATCTGATATGGGAGAAGCTGATGGAAGGCACTCTGTGCCGCTGAAGCCACCTGAGACTCAAGGGACAGTGATTGAATCCAGAAGGTTCCATGGGGCCGAGGGACACTCCCAAAGCATCACCCTCTGAAAATGACCATCAAAGTAGGACTGGAACCACCACAAAGCAGCTCCACCCAGCTCCAACAGCTACTCCAGAAGGATGTCATGGTCGATGGTATCAAAAGCTGCCGAGATATCAAGGCGAATTAGCAGGGACATGTTCCCAACAGAGATCATCGTACAGATTCTTATTCCCAAATTATTCTGCTGGTGATTAAAGTTTTTTTAGCAGCTGTACTTATGTGAACAAGTTTGAAAATTCATTGGTGCAATAACTTCCCAAATTTGTAGCCTCTCTCTCTCCTCTCTCTCTCTCTCTCTCTCTCTCTCTCTCTCTCTCTCTCTCCATTTGACCACTCTAAGGCCAATGAACTTGCATATGGGAGCACAGAGTCGAGTGTTATTAACCTGTTCTGGGTACAACCATGCACCTCTAAAAACAGTAGTATGGCAAGAAGAAATGCAGCCAGTGGATCTTTCCCCTGTGACAGCATCTATGAAACAGGAAAAGCTTGTCTGGTGTATTTATCCCTCTCATACAGTGGCTAACATACACAAGCCCCAACAACTGGTAAAACAAGTGGGCATTATCCCATAATAAGCTTAGATAAGGACTCCTTACAAAGAGACCTTAAAAAGATACATATCTTAAAGTCTGCTTTTAAACTAAGGGTCAGTGCAGTAAAACAACGGTGAAATTCTTCACTCTTTTCAAGGCTATTTGCAAGAAGCAAGAAGCTGCAGTGTAAATAGAAGTTCCTGAAAGAACAAAAACCACAGAATGGAATGTGCTGACTGGCCAAGTAATAGCCTTTGGAATGACACTTTAATACCAGCAACATTGTTACCAAGCTTTCAGCGTTTTCCCAATTGGTTAGCAAAAATTTTGTTTTCGTGCAGCTTTAGTTATTCAATTAGGTCAGCCTTTAATGATGTCTAGTTGTTGTAGGAAGCAACCATTAAAAATGTAAATAATTTAAATTAATCTAAATGGATGACATTAATGCCCAAATATATACAGAAGTGGATTATGAATTTAAATAAATATTGCAAGCATACTTACTATATGGCACATTATTTCTACATTTTACAGCATGATCATCAAATGATTAAATATGCAGAGCTTATTAGTACAAACAAACAGTTATGCTTTTCTGGGCAAGAAGGTCAAGAGACTAGTGTAGAAATTCTTGGAAGATACTGACAATACAGTCATCCCTCGAGTTGCGTTTGCTTCACGTTGCATTTTTTCATGTTACGAACATGGCAAACCCAGAAGTGTTTACTTCCAGGTTCACTACTTCGTGCATGCGCAGGAGTGATCTGCGTGCTTCGCACATGCGCAGGAGCATTCTATCGTGTCATGCGCACGCACAGAAGCGGCGCTCTACCTACTGAGTTTTTGAGGTGCAAATGGCACCCCGGAACGGATTGTGTTCGTAAGTAGAGGTACTACTGCATTGACGCATTTCATTATGGCTTCAGGTCTGGTTTCAGAACCAAATCAGCCTTGGTTGCCCTGACAGAAGTCCTTTATCAGGTGAGCAATCCTGTTGCTCTTACTCCTATTTTTCAGTGACTTTTCATACCATTGGTCCTGGCATCCTCTTGGACCAGCTCTGTGGGATAAGAATTGGTGGCACAGTACTATGGTCCTGTAGAATCACAGGTTCACAGAGGAGGGTAGCATTGGGAAACTGCCTTGTCAGGTACATCTACTTGAAACTGTTGGGAGTGCCCATCAGTAGTCACTGGAGGCATAGTAGCCTGGAGTGCTTTTTTCTGCTCCTGCTGGTACACCAATGACGGCTGTTCCTGGACAGGAATAGCCTGGCAACACTGGTGCAGTGGTAATCTCTAGACTGGAATATTGCAATGTGCTCTATCCTTCAACCCTTGAGGTTGGTTCAGAAATTGCAGCTGGTGTTGTATGCTGCAGCCCGACTTTTGGCCAGCTCTATATCAGCACATTTGTTAAACAGCGGTATATAAATGGAATAAATAAATAAATTTGATCCTGCACTTAACCATTTTATGATTTTATGATGTTTTAATGATTTTTTAATTTGAGGTGCATCACCACAATATTTTATTATGAGCTGGGAGTTTAAGTATTTATAAGTAAATATTAAAAGAAAAATTAAAATAGATATCTCAAGCACATATCGCAGAAATGTATCAATAATCTGCAGCAACAGTAAATTTAACAAAGAAGAAGGAAAAGCAGCAGCAGCAATGGCCCATGTTCCTTTCACTAAAGGGAATATTCACAACGGCCACACTGCTTCCAGTTTCTCTTCAGGTACAACACAGTGTATGTTCAAAAAAGAAAGGCCCTTTATCTCCAAACTTGTCCTTCACCAAGTCAGTAGAATTCCTCAAAACATAGAGATTAGGAGCCCATGCAGACACAACACTCCATGCTCCTTAACAATGTTTAATTGTTAGGGCAATGGCTGTCTCTCTCAGTAGAAAATCTGCTCTACATTCCCCCACTGTTTAGGGTTATTCTGGCATCTCTATTGATCACAGCTACTGCTAACCAAGGCCTGCTTTTAACCAGAACTTGAAACATGGCTCTGCTGAGTGTCTGTGTGTTAATTTAATGGTGGCACCAAGGAAATTTTTAACCTGAACGATCTACCGGGCCATATTTATTATTGTTGACCTCAGAAGTAAAAAATTTCCTATCCTTTCTTTACAAACAACAGCAATTGAGAAAATAGTAAGGTTGCAAAAGATTAAAAACATGTATTAAAATGTAGCTTTAGATTATTTTTAAGAATGTTATCCACTCAATTTCAAACATATTTATGCACACTACTCATAGCAAATACTGCCTGTGTTTCTGAAATACGCCACCATATCCCTGAAATGTATTTCCTGCAATGTTTTCATTCATATTTATACACATATACTTTGCCATTATTGGTGCCAGTAGAATTTGACTTACAGGCCTAGACACAGGGAGGTCCAAAACAACTGCTGAAGACAGAAGCCCAGAATGGCGAAGCAATCAGGGCTGATACCTGTTTGTTTGTTTTTAACATTTAGATGAGCAGCCAAAGCCAAAACTCCAGTGAGAGTGGGGAAATGAATATCAGAGGTGTCCTCAGTTCCTCAGTCATTCCTTCACTGTACAACACATGTCTTCATAATTCAAAAAAGAAAAAGGATCTATTTGGGCTTTCCCACTGTTGCCTCAAAACTGGGAGGATAGCTGAACAGCCAGGTCTGAGGACAACCTGCCCAGGAACCCCTCAAAGCAAGTCAGTTCCGTGGTTTATGTCACCATCTCTATCCTATTCTTAAGTCAACTTTCTCTTTCAAAAAGTAGCAATGTCAAAAAGAAATCTACACAGAGTTCAAGAACTCTATTCCAGAGCTTAGATCATCCCCACTCATAGCTGAGTCAGCAGCTCCTCTGGAGGATGCCACAGCAAATAAGCAGCTTAGATCATGTTACGGCAAAAATCTGGGTGCGAGGCTGCTCTGCCACCCAGCTCATCGGACTCAGTCCGTGGGTCCCTGCGGAGGAAAATGAGCTCAGCCGGAGACAGGAGCAAACTGCAGAAGATCCAAGTTTATTGGCCAACAGGTTCAAGACGAGATTGAACCCTGAGAAAGGGGTGACATGAGTTTTTGAAACTTCCCTCCATGTCCCAGAATACAGTGCAAAACACGTCATGAATACATTAAAGAGAGGTTTGGTTACACAGATTACATCATGAATATATTAAAGGGAGGTTGGGTTACACAGATTAACATATGGAGGAGGGAGGGGGGAATATGCAGAGCTGGAGATATGCACAGATAAACACTTCCTGGGCATGAGAAAACAATGGTCTCAAATATGCATAGTCTGGCACCTGACATTGCCTGGAGGAAAGGCTGATCAGAGCAAACTGGCACGTTGATTTTCTATGAATTTTATAGATTTTAGTCCCTTTTGACATTGACAATTGGAAATAAATTGATATATTGTAGCGAAGAAGAAGGTGAAGAAGACATGCCCCCCCCTTCCGTAACAGATCACCACATAATGAAGTCCTCAGGTGAAGTCAGGTTGCCAAAAGGAATTTTAAAAGAAACCACATTTAATTTAAGGCACATCCTGCTGTCAGTAGTTTGGACAGTATGAAGTAGGGGAATTTACTCTATAGGAAAAAGGAAATGTGGAGAGCCCAAGATTAGTACAACAACCTAACTCTGAAAGGCACATTGGCCTGGATTACACAACATGATAAGCCCAACTATGGCAAGCTCCTCCCTGGTCTTCTAAACTTCCACACCACCCTGAACTAAGACACCAGGTTGGGAAACCCTGTCTAATAGATGAGCAAAGAAAAGGATTTAAATGGGTTTTAATGCTGTAACCCACCCTGGGATGTTAGGGTAAAGATAGAGAAATAATTAAACACAGCTCTGCTTGCAAATGCCTTGTTGTGTTCCTCGTGGCAATTTCCTACCAACCAAGGTTAGCTTAATGTGCACTAAAGCTGAAGTCATTAAAGGTGAATAAAAACATGAAGTGACTGCAGCATTAAGCGATAACTAGCATGGCAGACCACATACAGGCAACAAATTCAGCCACACTATCTGCATTTCGTGTGGATTAAAGCTCTCCTTGCCACATATAGCAGGAACCGGTACTGCATTTACAGCAGGAAACTGACTTGTTTGAATTGGTTTTGTGCTTAAAAACCAACAAGTGCCTTTTTCACATCTAATTTCATAGTGATTCAAGACCTGCTGGTACAAGTGATACACAAGTCATTTATCATTTAACTCCTTTTATCCTTTCTTCCTGAATACCTTCCTTAATACCTCTTGCTGGCACTTTTATAATCCAGATATAAATCCTCTACGACTGCCTACTATTTGAAATGTTAATGTTGCAAACCAACATTCCAGAAACAGAATTTGTGCCAAATGCTCGGCACACACTGTTAACACTAGGTAATCAAGATAAAGCAAGTTTTATTTCTTTAAAGCTCATTGTTTAGTTTTTATAGGGTTCATCTACTTGGCACTTATGAGATACCTAGTTTTCAAAGGCTGATCTTTTCTGGCTTGGCCATTAAAAAAAAACAAAAAACAACCACCACTATTGAGTCCATTTGTTTCATTCCTGCCAAACATCTGACAAAACATGAGCCAGTCCTTCCTGTTTATGCCCTAGGAAAAATTCAGTTCTAACAGTGTAGCCCTTCAGAAATGCAGGGAGGTGCAGAATGCTGTGTGTGTACACTCATCCCTCTGGCAAGCCCATGTTGTATTTCATCAGTTTCTGCAAAAGTGTACTTTAGAAAAAGAGCCAAGTTTCTGAATGAAAACTGAGATGTCAGAAATTCTTACTTAGGGACAGCATTTCTCCCCTCTTTTCCTCAAAGCCAGTACATATTTCTATCAAAAGATAATCAAGCACCTATTTTACTATACCGCATTAGGTAAGCAGACAGTCGTCATCTCCCCAGTTGTTAATACAATAAGGGAAGAACACATAAGAAGGTTAGAGAGACCATCAAGTATCTTCTTCCTATTAGGAGGATATTAGTAATATATATATATATTACTATTACATATCATCATCATCATCATCATTATATAACAGAATATTAGTAATATATCCAGAGATGCAGGTGGCACTGTGGTCTAAACCACTGAGCCTAGGGCTTGCCAATCAGAAGGTGGGCAATTTGAATCCCCGCCCCAGGGTGAGCTCCTGTTGCTCTGTCCCTGCTCCTGCCAACCTAGCAGCTCGAAAGCATGTCAAAGTGCAAGTAGATAAATAGGTACCGCTCCAGTGGGAAGGTAAACGGCATTTCCATGCACTGCTCTGGTTTTGCCAGAAGCGGCCTAGTCATGCTGGCCACATGACCCAGAAACTGTACCCCGGCTCCCTCAGTCAGTAAAGCAAGATGAGTGCCACAACCCCAGAGTCGTTCATGACTAGACTTAACTGTCAGGGGTTCTTTACCTTTTTAGTAATCCACAACACTCAACAAAACCAATGAAGCAATATATACATGGCAACATACATATATAGTAAGAGCAAATATTTCAAGAGGGAAGCCATCCCTCAACTTCAGTTACTCAAAACAGATGTCTGGAGGAAATACACGCCCTTAGATGATTTATTCCTTTATGTTAATTTAAAAATCAAGGGCATGACCCAGAAACAAAATACTGTCAACGAAGCTTTAACCAGAGCCCAAACGGTCACCAGCATAAATGGCAAAAAAAGAAAACACACATGCTTTAAAAAGCCCATCAATTCTGACATGCAAAGAAGTCAATAACATTTTTGAAATGTGTATTGACAAAGTATTTTCTTGCCACTGTAAACTAAAAACCCTCACTTCCTCTCCCCCCCCACCCTGAGTTTTCAGTCTTCCCTTTATCACATAAAAACCTGAGGTATCTATAAAATGAAAGTTATGCAATCATGTAAGGGCTGAAAAAAATCTGGGAAATGGAGGTTGGGAGGAATATGCCCCATATTTATCTACAAACTTCAAAAGTGGCTCCACCAAACTGATACAGAATGACACAGAATAGTTGTGGGAGAGCCAGAATATGCATAGAAAGAAAATGAAGGCATACTGAAAGAGGATGTTAGGGTGAGGTCTTTAGACTTGTCATTAAATGCCCTATATGCAATTATTTATCTACTGTATTGTTGCATTTGTATCTTGCCCTTCCTCCAAGGAGCTCAAGGTCATATTCACAAGGTCTTTGTTTGATATGCTTTCTCCATACAGATTTCTACGGGGCAACTACACTGGAGGAAATGAAACAGGTTTAAGAACTACTATATATCCGAAACAGCTTGGTCAGCCATCATACTTCAACTCTTTGCACTTTGAATCAGAGATTATTCAAGTCACATGAGAAAAGGAACCTTCTTGAGTTCCCAATTCTAGTTTGCAGACCAGTTCAAGTTGAGACATTTCTTAGTGGTGGGCAATGGCAGCACCACTTCTGAATGGGAGCCAGGCTCTGCTCCCATCCATGGCAGATGCCTGCCATCATAATTTATCCAAAATCTTACCCAGCATATAGATTTATGAAATATATCGATTTTATAGATCTAAAGGCTTCATAGAAATAAGATTCCCATTAAAACCTGGATCCAGATGTATCCTGAACCGAAGATTAAGGGCTTGTCGAAATAGGATCTCTCTGAAGCAATTTAATGGCTTGAGCATTTTGGATGTTTAAAAAGAAACCTGCAAATAGTGTGCCTGCAGAAACGAAGCGCTTGCCATTTAAGGAAATTACCAAGGTGAGGAAAAAGGGGTGGGGGGAGGAGAACTCTTCTGTAAATGACTGATCTAGCTTCTAATCAGAGTAATGATTTTACCAAGGCTCTCTCTACTGCTTTGGGGAAGTGATGCTGAAACAATGCATCACCTTGTTCTCCCCTTTTCTGGGCTCCTTACTTGGAAAATGCTGGACATTAAAGCCCTAACTAGCCATGCAAAGTCACATATGCCTGACATCATGTCTAAAGAGAGTCACCTAATGCAAATACCATTTCAAGGATCCAGAGCAAGTGCTGCAGCAGCATACTAACATACACAGGCTGACAATTCGGTTTAGATACAACATCAGATGCATGCCCCAGCATCATGTTTAAAATTCGCTTGCTGACTTGGGATTACAAGTAGAAGATAGTTGTTGCAGCAGTTGTAATCTCTCACAAAGGCACGACCTATTAATTAAATCCAAACCGCACCTCAAACAGACATAACCTTGCCCAAATTGCAATGTAACAGACTCCTATATCCACTGGAAAATTACAAAATGAATCTCTTTCATGCAATGATACAGACTTTGCAAGATGTCTTTTTAAATCAATGCCCCACATGTACTGTACTAGAAAATCAAGTAAGGCCTTCAATGTTACTGTATCTGGAAACTTCAAATGGTACAAAGTGTCACTACCAAAAACTAGAAAGTACTATTTAATTTGCACAGATTATCTGGACTCAATTTACTGTGTTTTTCTTTCTTTCTTGCATTAAAGTTGCAAATGCCTTGGGACCCAAATACGTAAAGAGCCCACCTGTACATTGTTCCACACCTTTTTCAACATCTGAGGTCTGAGGCCAAGTGCCTCAACTAACATCTGATGAGATCATGGCCTTCTCAATTACTGTGCCAACTGTATGGAATGCCCTCCCCAGATACTGTGTGTTTCGAATGCCAGGTTAAAAAACAAACAAAACCCTGGCTCATCAAGAAGACCTTTTGTGATTAGTTGCCCTTTGTGCTTGGTTCCTCCTGGTGCACTAGGGTTTGTTTTCACTTTTTAACAAATTGCTTTTTGATGTTTCCGCTCTTGCTATGGCGATTCTGTGTACCGTTTGCGGCTTTGCATTTGTTGAAAGATAATGCAGAATACAGATTTTAATAATAAAACGATTAATTTGCTTCATACTGCCACGGACAGAAGGCAATCCCTTCTTTTATCTGTTAACACTATCTTATGGCGGCAAATCTAGTTTTACTAAAAGTAGAAATTAAAAAACAAACACACACACACCACAAACACTACTACTATTATTATTTTATTTCTGATGGCGCCTGAAAGCTAAGAGTGAGCAACTTGCCTAAGGCCATGAGTTCATGGCAGAGTAAGGATTTGAAACAGAGATTTCTTGGTTTATTGCTCAGTCTCTTAGCCACTTCTGCTACATAAAAGACAGGTGTGATGCAACTAGGTACAAAGAATGTTCACAGATTGTCCTCCCAGGCATTTGATGGAGTATGATAAGAGGGTTGATGGCCTACTGAATTGGAATGTTCTTTCTACTAAAGTCCTGTTGTTCTTTTTAGTGTGTGTGTTCTTTTTGTGGATGAATGAAATGAGTTTTTATTGGAATGCATTACTTTTCATTTCATGCTATGCCTTTTTTGCTTTTACCCTTAACCCTATAAGTCACTTAGAGACTTCTCTGTAGTAAGTGATGAATGTCAAATAACCACAATTGTCTCAATTTCTGAATAACCAAAGCAAAAAGATGGAGGGAACTATCCAAAAGAACGTGGCATCACAAACTTGGGGGGGGTGGTGGCAGAAGGAAAGACAATAAGTTAAAGATGCTTCTCCTGGAATTAGAGAAGAACTACTACTAACCCACCTCATTCTTAATATGGGAGGAGGGAAGCAAGAGTGAAGTGCAAAGTTCAATGGCACTTGTAAAACAAAGCAGTCCACAGTTCTCATGATAATGACAGGTCATGCAGGGTAGTTTCCTGACAAAGTTATAACAGTATGGCTTCACCCCAGTTCTGGAAGACTGCCACGCTGACAGTCTGCTAAAGGTCAATGTTAGGCACTTTCTGAAACACACTTAAGTATTTATTTAAGTAGGACTTGTGGCCAGGGAGAGGCACAGAAGAATTTTGTTTGCATCCATTGTTTTAATTTTCTTACATTTCTATAATCAAATATGTTTTTCCCTTGCCATTCACTTATAGAATAGATGGAGATCATAGCTAAGAGACGCAGTTTTAAGTGCAAGTGGGATAAATATGGAATTGAAGAGGACGAAAGAGAGGAATGATGTGCGACTTCCAACAAGTATTGCAAGATCTTGTTTGTTTTGAAACAAGCCAAAGCCACAGGACTTTATACACAAGAAGTATCTTTTAAGATATGGATACGTTGGGTGCTCTTTTCCACACACACAAAGTTTGTAGAAGTTTTCTGTCCTGCTCCTGACTTATCTGCATGCTTCTATTTCCTTTTACCATGTTAAAATTAGTTATCATGCTAGGAAGGAATCCCGAAAGCTTTCCTTAGGCCTGCCGAGCACGGAGCAAGAAGTTACTCATGGCACTGAGAGGAAACTGATGACAGTGAGGAAAGTAGCCCAGGGTGAGTACTGCAGTTCTTAAAAAGCTATTATATCAACAAATAAACAGCAAGTAAGCACATTATAATTATGAAGTGAATAGCAGCATTGAGTTAATGGCCAAATAGCCAAGAAAGCACCAGCGTATTACACCTTCACAAGTTCTGCACTGACTGCCAATTCACTCCCAAACCAAGTTCCAGGTCTTAGTATTAGTGTATAAAGTCCTTAACAGCTTGGGACCAGTTTACCTGACGGACTGCCTTGCCCCCGTGTCTACTCGACCCCTTCAATCTGCTGAACTTGCACTCTTATAAGAATGTTTGCTCTAAATCTACAGGAAGTTGAGCTTTCAATGTGACATCACCTATGCTCTGGGAATCCCCTGCCAATCAACCTTAGTCAGACCCCTTCATTATGTTGTTTTATAAGCCTGCAAAAAACTTGTTTCAGCAAGCCTATCTGGACATGTAAGAAGTTATGTATATCTGCTTTAAATCTTGCTGATTTTATTTGTTATCTAATTTAAGGGTTCTTTGATTAAGCAGTATATACATTCTTCAAATAAAAAAGAAGTAAGCCAAATGATTAAAATAAAAGCTAGATTGTGGTGTTACAATTCAAGTTTGAGCTGACCAGCACAATCCTAACAGATATGTCAACTTCGAGAATTTACCCAAGGCCAAACAAAAACAGCAAGGAACTGAAAATAACTTCCAGAAATAGGAAAGGGAGAAAACAAGTTGCTAATGCTAAAACACTTGGACAGAATGTCCTCTACTGTGGAATAGCAGAGAAAGTATTCTCTAAACATCATTGATCATCAAAAAGGCTGCCAACTGTAGTTGAAAAGAGGAGTACACCACTTCAAGGCAGTATTTAGCTGTATTTCCCACCTATTCACCCACATTTAAATTCATCCATCACTCTCACAGAGTATATCAAATCAGAATGAACATTTATCAAACTGATACAGGCCTCCCTAGACAGCATGCACAAGACACTAAGCCAGAGACCATAATTGTCAGTAAGTTCATAAGGCATTTTAAGGACTTTGACAACCTTCACTGTTGATTTTCTTCCCAATTTGTGCTTCTACTTTTTTCAGCTCAAAGGTTCTTCTAAATGTGCCAAATGGTTAACAATTCTTCCTGAAGAATCTTGCTCCATATGAATTTACTAGTCACCTAACAGTCTGCCAACTAAACTTTCTACAAACACCTAGTGCAGTGTTTCCCAACCTTTTTTGGGCAAAGGCACACTAGTTTCATGAAAAAAATCTTGAGGCACACCACCATGCCAGATGGGGAAAGGTCACTTTTTACTTATGTAAAAAAAAATAAAAAAATAGTAACTTCCAACAAATTCTGTAGGTCTTGTTTCTGAATCATTAAAGCTGCATTTGGGAAGGATTCGTAAGGGCGCACAGCAACTCAGTCCCACCAACTCCACAGCAGGGTTCTCAGGTTCAGTGAAGGGCTCCCTCAGGGGGGCACATATATACACCTGGGCTCCCGAAAAGCTACCGCAAGAGCCCTTCAGGAGTTCACATAGCGCAGGCCTGAAGGCTGCAGCTTCCCACTTAGCATCCCGCCAGAGGAGGAAACCTCAAGTGGTCGACCTGTTTTTCCCCCCTCCCGCCTCCCTTTTGGAGCGCAGAGTTTTGAAGGCCGGCATCAACTCCGTTTTCCCGGATACTTCCCGCTCGAACTGAGGGCTGGGTGAAGCAAGGGCGGCGCTGCGCGTTTTACCTCCACGGCGCAGGGGCTCTGGCTCGCCTTCAGCCACCGCACGACAGCGCTGGCTGCCACTTCGTCCTGCAGCAACAGCTCCAAAACAGCCGCCATGCCCACCTCTCTCCTCCTCTAGCACTACCGCGCGTGCGAGCCTCCGGGGCGGGCGCACAAGGAGCGTGGGCGCCACCCCTCGACGCCGTCCCAAAAGCCGCCAAAAAGCCCTAAAAAAAGAGGAGCAGCAAAAAAAAACACCACACACGGGGGGCGTGTTCTAATTCGCTTCTAACTCCGGGTTAGAGCGCAGCACGTGGAGGATGGGTGGGGAAAGAGAGAGGAGGCGCACTGATAGAACGCCAGGCACGGGGGCCGCCAGGGAGAGCCAGCACGCGCCCCGCCCCGGACGCTCGCGGCCACCGCCGTCCCTCCCTCCCAGGGAAGGCGGGATTAGAGCAAGCGCCCGGGCAGCAAGAAGCGCCCGCGCGCGCCGGCCCTGCCCTGGATCCCTCAGAACTGCCAGTCTCTGGGAAAGTGGGCGTGGCTTCAGAACTCTCAGGCAGCAGCGCCCGCCGCCCGGCAAGGCTTCCCATTGGGAGGCGCGAATGCTTTAGTGGACGGGGATTGGTGCAAATATAGGCAGGGCGGGCTGAGAGGAGGAGCCGCCGCCGAGGAGCAGCGGCACCAGCAGCGTTTCCTCTCCCCCCTCCCCTCCCGTGTCAACAAGCGGGGCGCCTGCGCCGGGGGTTTGCGCGTCAGGCAGGCAGCCAGGCAGGCAGACGGCGAGAGCCCCGCGCTGGGCGGCCTCTCCTCGCCGCCGCCGCCCCGCCTCTCGCCGCCCGACTCACCCGCCTCCCTCCCACGGCACACCAGGCAACGCCTGGCGGCACACTAGTGTGCCGCGGAACACCGGTTGGGAAACACTGACCTAGTGGTCTGAATCCTTGTGCTTTAATTTCTAAGCATTCCGTTAAAAGGTAAAGGGGTAAAGGGACCCCTGACCATTAGGTCCAGTCGTGGCCGACTCTGGGGTAGCGGCGCTCATCTCGCTTTATTGGCCGAGGGAGCTGGCATGTGGCCTGCATGACTAAGCCGCTTCTGGCGAACCAGAGCAGCGCACGGAAATGCTGTTTACCTTCCCGCCGGAGCAGTACCTATTTATCTACTTGCACTTTGACGTGCTTTCAAACTGCTAGGTTGGCAGGAGCAGGGACCAAGCAACGGGAGCTCATCCCGTCGTGGGGATTCAAACCGCTGACCTTCTGATCGGCAAGTCCTAGGCTCTGTGGTTTAACCCACAGTGCCACCCGCGTCCCTTATCCTTCCCTTAATTTAAAGACAGGTGCATTTACAGATTTTGATGAAGATATGTATCAGAGTGCTGACTGAAACATGGTATATTCTTGTTGTGGAGGCTGTTAGCTTGAACAGTGCCACAGAGAAGTACTTTCTATCAGAATTGTGGTGTTAAGGTCCCTCCATATGCGATTTAGCCAAATTAAGTCCAGTAACGTCTGCTGTCCTTGCCGGCTGGTGCTAGCATGAAAATGCTGCATTCACACATGTGACATTATGGTCATGCAAGTCATCAGGGATGACATGGAAACACTGAATACAATTGCACTATTAATACCTACTAGAAGACACTTCCAAACAACATTGAGCACTACCGCATGGAAGTGCTTTTTCACAATCTCCATTTGGGGCCTCACTGTAACATTTAAGTCATTTAGCATTAGCAACCTTTGCGTGGCTCAACTCCAGCTGTCTTATAATATATTCATGTTGGTTTTGTTCCACAACCAAATCCCACTTCTACTTAAGGTTATTTTTATTTCCCTGAGTTAAATAGATCGTGACTTTGAAAATTAGTTACCAAGAGTGTTTTCCCTAAGGAGTAAAAAAACAGCACACTGGTCTTTACCAAAGCCATGTCAGAAGCTAACAGTTGAGATTAAACAAACTGGGGGTGAAAGCAAGACCAACAGAGTATGAAAACTAGAAGAAGAAGAAGAAGAAGAAGAAGAAGAAGAAGAAGAAGAAGAAGAAGAAGAAGTAGTAGTAGTAGTAGTAGTAGTAGTAGTGGTGGTGGTGGTGGAAGTGCTGAATGTCTAAATAAACCAAATGATTGCAAATAGTACGTGGGGATAAAATCTTCCATTGGGGACACTGTGAATTAGATTAGCTACAGAACTTAGAAACAACCCAATATTAATTTTCCTTTTCTCCCAAATTTATGTGAATGTTTAGAAAGTAAAAATCTACAAAAAGTAACCCTAAAAATCAACTATTAAGAATTCAAGCTGCAATCCTACAAATATTGCCCCCATCACCATGTCCTATATTCAAGCTACACAGAAGTTGCCATTTTGTAAATAGATCAGTGAAAATAATTTATTTGTTACATTTATGTAGCACCTTTCCTCCTGCAATGTGAGGCACCTAGGGCCATTCAACCAAGTAGATTCCTGTTCAAAATTTCTTAATGAAGCAGTTCAAGTTAATGAATAACTCCAAGCTATTTTTGACCTCAAAATAAGAAAACAGCAAGCAGAAGGCAGTGAATTGCCATTAGCATGAGGGTGATCCTTACTTTTTTGTCCAAGATGTTTAAAAATGTTTAAAAACCTCAGAAATAACCTGAAAGCATATGTTACTCAGAGTTTCATTTACTCATTGCTCATAATGCCAGAATGTAGACATTCTGGGGCACTAAGATAACACTCTTAAACTGGCACTTGTACTCAACCCTCAACATTAGCCTTAATGTAACTTAGGATCCCTATAGGTAGCTACTTTTATGAGGGCTAGCCCACAGGGAAGATGCCCGCGCCAGGCTAAAAACACAGTTTAGTGTGACATAAAAGAGTATAAGTAAGCCTCAAGGTCACACACTCTGGAAGAGTTTAGAAGCTTTTGCTTCTACTTTCCATAACTACACTTTGTGCAAACTGAAGAACTATGGTTAACATCACATACCATTTTGTTTAACACAAATCAACTTGCATATGGAAAGTCAGGAATTCTCCAATATATTCATTTACAAAATATGTACACTTCAGTCAATAACGGTGCACACCTTTAAACTGCTGCCTTTCTATGCAAAATACAAAGAAACAGAACTTTCCTAGTTGACACTTCTTGACAAATAAAAGCAGCACTTTAATTATACACATGGTTTATGGTCTAATGAACAGTGCCCATATTTTGTACTTGGACACCCAATAGCAGACTTAGCAGTGAGAAGTGCAAAAGGGTGATAAGGAAATGTGAAAACACTAAACTTTAGCTTGTTTTCCAGTGTTCAATAGAAATGCAATGTATCAACTATATCATCTAGCACCAATAACAGCAATAATTTTGTGCAAGTCAAAAAGTCACTCACATTCTATTATGTGAATGAACTGATCAGTTAAATGAATAATTTTTTTTAAGACAAAAAATTCTCCATCAGTCAACATGCATATTCCAGACCTTAAGTAGGGAGAATGCAAGGTGTAGAATTTAGGGCCATGATTTTTTTGGAGAGAGGGAAGGAAGGAAAGAGGGAGAAGGAGAGATCCTTGCAGAGACACTGCATATAAGATACTTCAAATTCTTTAAGTAGCTGATCGCAGAAAGAGGTATGGCATTTATTAATATCACTAATGCTCAGTAAGTATGCGTCAAATGAAGAAAGCAATCAAATTGTTCATAGGGGAGTGAGCATTTAACACTTTTTGAACACAAGCTTACTGCTTCTTGCCTGCATCTGATATGCATAAGCTGGCAGGAAATCTTTCAAGTCTATGACAGCTGTTGTGTTACAATACATCAGGCTCAAAAATATTCCGCGAATCTGATAGTCATAATACAAACTGCTTTCTGCTGACAGCCTGTTCTCCTTCACACCTATGTAAACACATATACACATTGTGGAACAAAATTTCAAAACTGTTGTTCTGGAGGAATGAATTTTGCTGTTGTGAACAACTGAATATCAAAATCAACTGTACATCTGTACAAAGTAATTAACCTGAAGAAATGAAAGAGTAATTTTTCCTGCACAAACCTACAGGTAGGATTATGTAAATTTCACAATCCTAATTCATGTCCACATAAATTAGCACCAGACACAAAATTAAACCAACAATGTGGGCTCTCTTTTTGCCTTTTTAAAAAGTAAGTTTTAAGACATTAAGAATATTGAAAAAAGAACTTCAAAACGTGGACAAAGCCTGGTGAGAGTTCTGAAGCAGTAGGTTAAGCATTATTTCTGGTAGTTAAGGGGTAGAACTTCAGTGTTCCCTTCCTAACATTTTACACAAGCAGAACAAGTTGCTCCCAGAGCCTCCAAAAACCCCTCTAGTACACATAATTTTAAATTATTTGAATTATTTAGAGAGTTCCTCTGTGCAGACTTTGGCAAAGGAAGGGGAAATATTTGGGAAGTGTTCCCTCTGTTTTGTACTCTTGCTACAGAGCTCAAGCACCATATTGGCAACTTCCCACGCAAGCATGCCTGCATGAACATTAATTTGAACATACTGTAAATATCTGTCTTTATCTGCTGTACTCTTAACTTGATAGTACTAGGCACAAATCTAGATTGTCAGGCCTCCAAATATCCTCTAGCAAGAGACCATGATCAACATGACTGTCCCCTCTCCCAAGTGGGAGAAGTCTCTAACAAGACAGAGCTTTGAAACAGGAAAGGAGGGAAACCCACTGCATCTCCCCTCCTGCCACCATGATTACAGAACGCTCTTCCTTTCCCCTGCTTCTCAGATACACACACTGAGAACATGCAACAGGCATGAAGTCGGGGGTGGGTAGAGGTTACATGCCAGTTTTCCTTCACCTGAGCTGTACAACCAAACTCTTTTCTTTCTGCCCCCCTCCCCCTACAACTACAATACAGAGGAAATGAGAGATTTTAAAAGCCAGACAACTTTTTCAAGAAGAGGAGCAAGAATCTAGCAAACCCAATTGGTGGCCCCCTTCATTTAAATTAAGAGAACATCATTTCTGAGGGCTTGGAATAACTTGTTCAACATGAAGAACATTGTCATCAGGGCAAAGGAGCGTACTTACCAATATTTTGTTATCCACTTTGTCGCTCTTGACTTCTAGCTTAACTTTCTTCTTCACTGAAATTTTTATCTTCCTCCCAATCACATCCTTGACACTTTCTGAAATAGTGAAGAATATAAAATTGCTTTCACTGCTAAGAAGTAAGGGAAATATGAAATTATGCTACTATTATCCTGCCAAGCAATGCTCTTGTTTCCAAATAAACTTAAATGACTAAACTAAATGTTTCCACTGTTTTAGTAAACAGTCAAACCACACATGCCTATACATTCTCTACTGCACTTTGGAAATCTGTACTCCTTTGTCATTGAGCGTTAGGTAAATAATACATTGTAAACAAAGAAAAGTCTAAAGAGGAAAGCATAGGTTTACTTCCTCCTCTTACCAGAGAAAGACATCTATGACCTAAAGTAATCAGATACTGAGGCACTCAAATGTTTGATCTCATTCATATTCACAGCAGGCTCTCGCATTTAGGAAGTCGAATAGTGCAGGTTAGATCCAGTGCCTTGTAAATGCAAGCTGCGTCACCCCCTAGATTGCAACATCAAAACAGTTCTATGTGTTCTTATCTGAGAGCTGTAGAATGGCCTCTCCAGAATGGATCTCAGTCTAGGAGTTCAGTCTCCTAGGGCCTGTGTCGATTTTTAGTACCTTGAAATGTACTGGGAGCCAGTGTAGGTCTTTGAAGACCAGTGGTATGTGGTCTCGGCGGCCGCCCCCGGTCACCAGTCTAGCTGCTGCATTCTGGATTAGTTGTAGTTTCCAGGTCACCTTCAAAGGTAGCCCCACATAGAGCGCATTGCAGTAGTCCAAGCAAGATATAACTAGAGCATGCACCACTCTGGCGAGACAGTCCGCATTAGGTTTTATACATTTAAATATATGCTATTATGTTTTCATGACTATCTTCAAACAACTTAACTAATGCATCTTGGTATCATGTCTCTTATAACACATTAACCTACAGTGCAGAACAGCAAGGTATCACTGCTGCAAGATGATCCACCCAAAGTACTAAGGCACCTGCACTAACTGAAACTGGAGGATATGTTGATCCACCCTGAAGACATAGGAATACCTTCAAGAACACACAAATGTGTATGATCAAGCTTTAATTCTGAAACCTGACAGATGTTAGGGTAAGTCATATTATATTAAACATAACATCTGATTTATGTTTACAATAGAAGACAGCTCACCTTTGTTTTCCTGGATGAGCAATGCAGCCTAATAAGTCATTATATATGAATCTATGCAAGTGTCTGCCTTTCTAGACATTATATCCATCTAGAAGTTGGCAACAAATGATTCAAATATACCTGATAGTTCAAAATATTGTTATTTTTATACCCAACTCTTCCCCACCCCTCTATCAATGGGTAAGTTTCTTTACCCCCATTATGTGCATAAAAAGAAACAAGCAGATTTCTTTTCTGGCGTCTTACAGTAACCGAACCAAGATGCTCCTGCACTATTTACCCATGCAACTATAACTCTTTTCCTATCCAAATATTCAGAATCATTACATACATGACGAATTTAACTATCTATGCACTGCCAGACATTGTGTCAAGACATTGTTGAAGTATGCATTATTTGCACAGCGAGTAATAGTGTCGTTTATTCAAAGGAGATGATAAAGCAGTTGAGAAACATAACATATATATATATAGGTAAACAGTTTGAGGGATCCATTTGTGTGTCACATTCTAGCACAGTAAACAAAATCCAGAGCAGAGCTGTACAGGTGAGGATTCTTAATAGACTCCATTGAGTAATATGGGTCAACAAAACAAATGGGTTGCAATCTGGTACACGTTTGGCACCAAATACTGCTGCTAGGAGCTGGCTATCTGATTTCACCAGGGTAATATTAGTGGATGATCTAAAGTTATTAATCAGGATTATGTGCAATAGCACCTTCATTTCCTTTTCGTGCTCCTCCACACAGTATAATTTTTTTCAAACCGTTTCTTTTCAAGTGCATTTGTAGAAGACTAAATAACATATGCAGGTAAACCTAAAAGGATTGCCCTCAACTTATGCCCAGCTGTTTCAAGAAGCAGCCATCATATATGTACTTGCATTAGCAGTAACGAGATTAGAGGAAGAGGAGCAGTGAATGGTGGATAGTCAAGATAAAAAGATGTGCTGCATCTGGAAGCATAAGACGACTTGCCTTTTGCTGGAAAACCACTATGCCTCAGGCTACAATCCTGGGCACACTTAATGTAGGAATAAGCTTCACTGAACTCAGCGAGACATAGCCACAAGTAATATACCAAGGATCAGTTTCAGTTCCTTCTCTGTAAAATGGAAACCCCATGAAATTTCATGGCATGTTTGAAGTGGACCAGGCAAAGGAAATATTGTTGCACACCCCATGAATCTTCCTGATATGATACATTAAATATTATAATAGGTAACTAAATCTTGTTATGAACTGTCCTGGGAACTTGGCTATAGGGCAGTCCATAAATGCCCAAAGAGACTACTTACCCCAGTAAATAATAATTTTCACAGGGATATATTTTTAATTAACAAGGGCTGAACTGCCAGCCATATTGGCTCCCAGTCCATTTCAAATCGAGACACAGGGAAGGGGCTTTTTGAAATCTCCCTGTCCACAGTCTGAACAGCAACAGATGCTTTGGCAGTCCTCTCCTTATGCACCTGAGCATCTTAAGCCCATCCGCCTAGCAGCTTGGCTTGCACAGCGAAGCAAGGTCCATAAGCAAAACACTCTGGAGCGCATTTGCACCGGAGAAGGAAAGGCTAGGAGGTTCTGCCTGCTTTTTAAGCATCACTTTTCGCACGCAACCTTGCAAGACCACCAAGCGACGGAATAACCCAAGAACCCTTTCCCATTCTTCGCGCGCCAGAGACTCGACATACGTCTGGGGAAGAGCACAGGAGGGGAGAGATCATCGCTAGGGTTGGAGGCTCCTATGGGGCCAGATGGGGAGAGCCAGCAGGGCAAGGGTGGCGAGGAAATGCTGGCGTCGAGAAACAAGCCGAGAGGGTTAAAGATTGCTTTCACTTAGTTGGCTCGCAGATGCCGAAAGCTCCGCTCCGTTCGCCTAGTTAAAAGGCTGCCTAATCTTCCCCTCCGCCCCGTAAGCAAATCTCCTCCAGCGATGCCAAAAAAACAGGGGAGGGGGAGGGCGGGCGGCGGAAGCGAGAGCTGCTGCTTCAGCTTACAGACGACCCCCCACCCCACCCCCCGCACCTTTCCCCCCGTCTCCCAGAGAAAACAAGTAACTGCAGCTTCCCACCACGCCTCCCCATTCCCGAAGGAGCATTTAATGAAAAGACAACAGGATATGGGCGAGGAAGGCGTGGGGGGGGGGGAGAGAGGAGGAGGCAGGCAGGCATAGACTTTAGCCCTCACCTTAATACCCCTGGCAGGAAGCGACCCCCCTCCTCCTCCTCACCTCTCCCAGTTAAGTGCCCATTATGAACCCAGGAAGAGAAATGGGGGGGGGGGGGAGGCGAGGGACATGCTTACCTAGCAACTCTTTGGGAACGTCGGAGCTCTCTTCGGTCATCGTTGCCCCCCGTCGTCTCTCCCCAGCGAGGTGTGTGCGCGGGGGCGCGCTGGTTGCCGGGGACAACTCGCGCCTGCTCGCCGCGAAAGAACTGCCCAAAACGCAATTATTTTGGGGAAGGGAAAAGAGGAGAGGGAGGGGCAGCGAGCTGGCTGCGGCTGGTGGTCTCTCTCTCCCCCTCCTTTCTACCCTTAAAAAAATCGGTAGGTTTAAAAAAAAGAGACCAAAAAGCGGAGGGTTACTTAGGAGATTATTGCTACATGACGCCTCTCCATTTCGGCGAGAGAGCTCCAAGGGCGGAATGGTCTCCCCGAGGCAGAGACCGCGGCGCTAATCCCCTCTTCGCCGCCGCGCTCGTCAGGCTCGCCTTTCCTCCTTCCTCCTTCCCGCTTTCCCCTCCTGCCTCACGCAGCCGCCTCCTGGCTTGAGGTGCAAGCGGAAAGCGTGGGTGGAGGAGGAGGAGGCGGAGGAGGACGTCGCAGTGGCGGTGGCGGCGGCATTCCTTACTCCCGCAGAGAAAAGCCCAGCCCCGGCGAAGGGCTTCGCTTCGTACGCGCCCACACGCGCGCCCGGCGGCTCCAGCCGAGAGGCGGCCTCTTCACCTCGCGAGAGCCGCCGCCGCCGTGGAGAGCGTTGCGCGCTCGCTCTCTCTCGCTCGCTAAAGCAGCAGAAAGACTTTCTACTCAGCCGCGTTTCCTGCCAGCCCTACATTTGCAACAGATTCCATGCGCGCAGCCAGGGAGGAGGGAGGGAAGGGGGTGGAAGAAGAATTAAAGACATTTGTAGCAATCCCCTTGGTCCCTCCTCCCTCCCCGCTCAAATCACAGGATCCAGCATTAAAGAGAGCGCCGGAGAGAGATCAGGGGGGCCATCTGCTGGTTTGAGGCGGTCTAAACCGGGGCAAAAAAATAGGGATCCCTTCCCTCAGCCCCACCCACTGCTCCTGCTCCTGCTCCTGCCCCCACCTCACCATGAATCCCCAAGCAAGCGGTTGTTTTGAAAAGCTGCTTTGGAGTGAGCCGCATCGAACTAAATGGGTTTTGATTCGGAGTAGGACTGGGCTGGAATGCACACTTACCTGGCAGTGAGGCCTCCTATTGAACTTCCTCTGAGTAACATCCAAAGATTCCAGCTCCTTTGCACTCGGAATTCTCATCAGATGCTTTACAATTTTTTTTAGATCTTAAAAGTGTCTAGGCTGGGTTGTTGTTTTTTTTAAAAAAAGTACATTACATATTTTATTGTTGTAAGCTGCTTTTAGGCCTGCGGTGGTGATAAGGGAGAGACACCTTTTAATAAACAAATAGTGGGGAAGCTTTGCTTAGCTGTTTACTCCTTCCTACCCAGTTCTGTACTGGAGGTGTGATCTTCTGGGGAAAATAAAGGACTCTCTTATGAATGCTGGTGTTCCTGTTCAACACTGGAATGTATGGGACCATTGAATAAGGCCAAAGGCCGGTCTAGACCTACATTTTGTTTTGACAGTGGCCCACAAGATGCATATGGGAAGCCCAAAAAGATTACATGGCATGGCAGTGTAGAGGTTCATGTCTAAAAAGAGGTATTGGGGACCAGTAATCAAGTAGTGTGGCCCGCCTTCTGCTGCAGGGGTAAAAATGGATATGGAACAAGGGGGAAATGCACCTTTTACCTCAGGCTTGTAGAACCTATAATCCTCCAGGTACTGTTAGACCAGAGAGCCCATTGTTAATACTAGCTGGAGGTGATGTGAGTTGGAACTACACCTGGAGGACCACCGGTTCCACATTCCCGTTTTACTACTACTAATAAGAATAAGAATTTTTATTACTTGCACCCTGCCCAAGTGATAGGGTTGCCCCAGCCACTCTGCACAGCTTCCAACAAATATAAAAGCATAGCAAAACATCAAACATTAAAATGTTCCTGATGCAGGGTTGCCTTCAGAGGTCTTCTGAAAGTTGGATAGTTCTTTATCTCCTTGACGTCTGATGGGAGGGTGTGACTACCTCTGCCTGGTTCCCTGTAACTTTACTCAGTGAAGGAACTGCCAGAAGGCTTTCGGATCTGGACCTCAGTGTCTGGGCTGAACGATGGGGCTGGAGACTTCCAGAGATGCATTTAGTGTTGTCACTCTGTCTCTACACCATCACCACAAGTGCTATTATCTGCTTGGTAGATAAAACCTGCTGTTACCAAAAGCATGTTTAACTTCAGGAGCTTTAGCTGGGAGAGAGGCCTGCCACCGACATATTAATGGATGGTTCAAGATCCCCTGAGGGCTTGTGCCGTTTCTCTAAGAAGAAGACAGACTGGCCATGTACCTAGAGTTTCTTTTTTAGTCCCTTGTGGTTTGAACTGGTAAGAAGAACAAATGAATTCGTTAAGTCACATTGATTGTTAATTAATGCTTTCTGCGTACCCAGTGGCACATACAGGGTGTTCTAGCGCCGCATCTCTAGGAGTCACAAAATTAAATAAAAATTTTTAAATGGACAGCAACAGGGCTATGGGCTGAAATGGTAGGTGAGATACTTGTAAAATTATGGATATACTATTGTTACAAAAGAGGGGTTTTTTCATGTCAAAAAGCAGTAGAGAGATCTTCATTGTCCAGAGAAATTCAGGACAGTCAACATTATCATTACTTACTTTTTTTTGCTTCTATTGCTCTCCTATCCTCTTCTGTCCTGCTTCAACAATCCCTTTATTATCTTTTGCCCAAGATAAGCTTTTCTGCAATTCCTTTGAAGCAAGAAATTCCTTTCCGTCATATAAGAATGCAATGCACAAACAGTGCCTTCTACTTTGTGGCCTGACTGCAAGACGGGAGTTCCTAGCATATACGTTTCATCTTATTTTAATTGTATTAAATGAAATTATTTTTGCATCAATTATGTTTTAATTAACTTTTCTTCTTCAATTGGTTTTGTCAGGCTTTGCTCAAAATTGCATGCCCAAACGAAAACTTGTACTATCATATAATCACCACTCATGTGAATTGGGTAACAACAATTTAAGGATTTGTTTTTAATTCAGCATCAAAGGGCTCTTGCCTTTTTTAAACAACCCTTGGCAAAGACTCTGTGCTTTTCAAGAACTGCCTGTTTGGCATCGGTTCTCCTGGTGAACCTCCTCTTTCTTGCACGGAAGCACAGTAATGGGGAGACTGCATCTGTTCAGCCTGCCATGTATTAAAGGACAGTTCTAGCCTAATACGTATTTCAAATATAATATTTGCTTTTTCCCGTGTACATTAAGAACATATGTAGAGGACAGGCTCTGCATGTAGAAGATCCCAGGTTAAGTCCCCTCTCAGAAATCTTGGCAAACTGCTCCCAGCTGTGTAGAAAACAACACTGAACTGGATGGGCCAATGGATTGAGGATAGGAATGGGTGTTCTCACTGTGCTTCACATTTTTCCTTTCCTGCCCTGGGGCCTCCTGGCAGGGGCAGAGGAAGGGGGGTGCGGTGTGGGTGGACCACCCCAGGTGTCTTCGCTGAGGGGGTTGACATTTGGCGTGCCACCCGCCCACGACTCCCAAGCCTACCCCGAGCCATCGGGGGAAGGGAGGGAGCTGCACCACTTTGACGGCGGCATTCCTCCCTTTCCCCTTCATTTTGACAGCTGGGGGAGGCTTTGGAGTCATGGGTGGGGGGGTGCCGAATGTCCACCATCAGCGGCTTGCTCTGCCTCCGTGGGCAGCTCACTCCACACCAGCTGCAGGGTGCATGTGCCACTCTGTGCACCCAAGCGGCTATCCTGTGCCTGGGAGGGCACCCTTCCCCCCCCCTTGGGAGCATGCCCACCCTGGGCAGCACAGGCATATGCTTCGCCGCTGCCTCCAGGGGTTGAGGTGGGAAAAGTTCCTGCCAGAAACACCATCACTGCCATGCAGCATATGAAATATATGGTGGCAGCATTTTTTTAAAAAAATACGAGCTAGGGGTGAGTGTCCTGTTAACTTTTGGCATTCCTGAGTCTCTTCCACCCCTCCCATTTCTGCCCCCAAAAAAGTTCCTATCGGAAGCTACTTTAAATAGTTAAAAAAATTACCAGCTCTCAGAAATTTACTCCGGGGAAAACAACAAAGAATCTTGTGGCACCTTAAAGACTTCACAAAATATATTTCCACAGGCTTTTGTAGACAGAGTCCATTGTGTTCCAGAGATGCTCCTCTGGAGAGACATGATTGGAAAGGGTGTTGTGGTAGTAAAAAGTGTCGTTGGGGAAATGAAATGCAGAAGTTGTATCAATGTAACAAGAAGGGGTAACAATGAAAACCATGTTATTAACTGTGGGATGGACATTCTGAGGAAATCAATGGGTTTGCTACCTGCTGTCAAATAAGGAAATTTCAACCTTATTGGGGGGGAGTGGTACAGGAGTGGAAAGGAGGAATGGTGTCACCACATTTTTAAGGTGAAAGTTTACCAGAGTTTATAACTGTTTAGTAACTTCAATGGGAGTCATGCTACTATTGAAATCAATATGGACTTAAATTAGTCAATTGATTTCAGTGGGCCTGCTTTGAGTATGGCTTAGATGCGTACCACCTGTTCACTATAAACACACAAATCTCTAATAATTTATCAAAAATGTATTGACACTCAGTGTATGTATTTGCTAAGTAGAAATAATTTAAAAGGGGGAGGTAGGGAACATATTTCTCCCAGCACCCAGTTCATACAACGCACGATAATTTACGCTGGCAGCAAAAAGCCTTCATAAGCATCAATGACCATATGGCATTTCTGGTTCATATAAATAATGATCTGAGTATAAAGTCTTTAACAACTTATTTTTCTCTGTCTTCCTTCATGCACCCATGGCAATTTATTGTGTTTAGTCTCAGAGGTCAGGTACCAAGTCTAGTTGAACCAGTCTTCTTCTGTGGCTATGTTGTGTGAAAAGCATTGGTGGCTTTTTCTTTCTGTTTATGTAATTAAATTCCATACTAAATTCAAATTCCAGGCCCCACTTCAGTTAAACAACAACAACAACCAACCAACAGAAAACACAGGAGATTCAGTTCATAGAATATCCATTCATGCCACTTTTACGACATTGTTCCCAAATTTACCCACTTTTTCACATTTCTAGCAGGTATGGATATAATTTGCTCCACTTTCCACACATTAACAACAGATGTTTCATTCATTCATTCATTATTTAAATTTATACCCCATCCTTTATCACTTTCATGATCCCCGAGCAGAGAATTGTTAACAGGTGGGGGTTGCTAGACATGGAGGAATCAAACACCAACTTATAAGGATGTCATGTACATGGCAGTAAGAATTTTATGGGGTTCTCCTGTGCAAGCCTGGCCTTGATTTCCTTTGGAGGTCACAGGAAGTTTATGACGTTTTGTAATATTTGAATTTATTTACAGATATACAGGTTGATTCACAGCTGAATATTCCATGCCCCCCCCCTCAGAGTTTGTGGGTGGGGGCAGGCATCACCTTTAGATCTTTGCAGAGAGCAGCTCAGTCATCTTTGTATATCTTAGCCTCAATCTTGTCTTTCGCATCTGCAGAACTGCAGGCTTCCTTGCATGATCAACATTTCTTAAGGGGGAGGGAGGAGAGCCTAGCTTGACCATTCCAGCAAGCAAAGCAGTCCAGCAGGTTTGACCAGTTTTGAATTGGTTAACCCTCTCCTCCAAACTTAAGACTCACTGGACTTCCAGCAGTTCCTCGAGATCTCATAACAATGTCTCAAAATAGTTCTGCCTTATGCTACTGCAAGGCGATAAAGAGAAAATAATTTCACAAGTTACATCACTAATATCTATTGCAAATGTTTTATTAACTTCTTACTAATGTGGACCGTTAAAATTAATCTCCAGCTTTGTTACTATAAGGACCATTGCATTTTTATCTGCTTGCCACTCTCTTGCAAGAGCCCTGTGTGTTCTAATTAGAGCTAAGCAGAAAAGAATAACTGCTGATGTTTGTATTTTCAAAGGAGAGCTGCAGCCATTGTCACACTGTAACCCAATTATCAATGTGCAACACCTCCTCTGCTCCACCTTATTAACTGAAGAATGGGTGTTTTTCACCTTGCCTAGGAGCATCCTCTTCTCCCACCCTTCACACCATTTCCTTAATATCTAGTCTGAAGATGACTTCTTGCTTACTACTTTGTCTGCCCCTTCCTTCTTTCCTACCAAACCTTGCAGCCTCTTTTCACTCCCCTCAGGGTTGCGTTGGTAGTACAAATGTTGCAGCCTGAAAACAATAATCATATATAGAACAGAAGAAGAGTGCACTCTCTTCCCCAGTCTTGAAAACAGAGATTATTTCTCAGTTAAAACTGCTGTTTTTTGTGCTTGTGTTGTATGTGGTTGATAAAGCTTCAAAGGGCGTTACATCCCAGACATAGGAGCCAACTCCTTGGTGCCGAGGTCCCTTTGCCCCTCCCCAATAAAATATTTGAGGGGGGGACAGCCCCCCAAAAGTTTATGTGCACTGCCATTCAAATGGTGTGCATGTGCCTCATCATGTGATGGGGCGGGGCTTACCCAGTATTTTATTCAACTTGGTACCCCTGATTCTAAATCTGCAATCAGTCTTGAATACAGTGGTACCTCGGTTTAAGAACAGTCCTGTTTACGAACTATTTGGTTTATGAACTCTGCAAAGCTGGAAGTAGTGTCCTGGTTTGAGAACTTTACCTCGGTCTAAGAATGGAAGCCGGATGGTAGAAGGGCACCGGCGGTGGGAGCCCTCATCAGGGAAAGCACGCCTTGGTTTAAGAACGGTTTCGGTTTAAGAACTGATTTCCAGAACGGATTAAGTTCATAAACCGAGGTACCGCTGTAAATTAAAACTCAGGGCTTGTCCACATTTGAGCATTGTTTAGCTGTTAATGCTGTCCGCCCCATTTGAATTAGACAAGAGTCATCACCAATTGCATACCGTATATTTGGATCGGAGGAGGAACTTCAATCTTTTCCATTTTTAGAAGTAGCCATTCCCTTTTGTGCTTGTCCTTACCTTCCAGTTTGTTGATTCTGTTATCCCAATTATGTATTGACAGGGCACATATGCCCAGATAGCCATGCCCACCTTGTTTTATGAAAATCTCCCCACACAGGAGGTATACAAAAGCACACAGGCAATTGAAAAAATGTTTGCACAGTTTTCTGCTTTTGTGCTAATATGAAGGATCAAAGGGGGGGGGTTAGTGCCTCACACCCCCTTACTAGCAGCCTGGAAAAGAAATGAAAACAATGGTAAATTCTAAGCACATAATTTTCAGATTGCTGCTCAATATTTCTGGTGTAGATTTTTTTAAAAAATGTGGCCTGCTTGTGCAGTTTCGTAGTTTTGTGCAAATCTGAGGGAGGGGGAGAGAGAGAGAGAGAGAGAGAGAGAGAGAGAGAGAGAGAGAGAGAGAGAGAGAGAGAGTGAGTCCATTCAGGAGCACACTGGAAAGAGGAGCACAGCCAGAAGAGAAATTAAATGGAAGCACTGAGGAAATAGTGGGGGTAGCAGAAAGTGACCATTGATCCCCCTCCCCCCTCAAACACTAAAACAAATTATCAGAGGGCCCAAATGGCACTTTTCAGAACCTGATTTACCCCAACTTATTGGATCATTCCCTTCCTGGGTAAACCAAAAATAACAGGGGGACAATCAAGGCTGATGTCTGTGGGTAATGTCATGTGGACTATGCACATTAAATGTGAAGGGATTTTTTGTTATTCTTTTTTCTTTTTTTCTTTTTTCTTTCTATTATGTTAATTGTTTGTATTTTTGTATTTTTTGTATTTTTGTGTTTTTGTATTTTTTCCTGTGTTTTTTCCCAGTTATTGTCTTACTCTGAAAATCTTAATAAAATATCATTTTAAAAAATAAATAAATGTGAAGGCACCAACATAAGTCAGTGTAAGGATTAAAGATACCAGTTAATTAGGACCAGAAATCCAAACCACATAAGGAAAATAAAACAACCCATGTTATTTAACAATACTACAAGTTCAATAAATTTGTCCCAGAAGCTCTTTATCACAATACTATGCTCAGAAAGCTACTAACCACAACAGCAGATGATTGCCAAAAAAGTAGGGGAAACTTGCTCAATGGCAATCAAACATGCACCTTCAGCTATGGCCGGTCTTCCAGTTTTCCGGCAGGAGTAACACCAAAACCTTCTCTGGCTGGTCGTTGGAATATGTGAGTCAGTCCTAGAAGCTACTGGACCCCAATGAAGACTCAGAAAAAGTGGTTTTCATGAAAGGCAGTAGGGACTGGTCTGTATCTCAAAGATAAATGTGTCTGTTATCAATGTGTTACAATGACTATGTATGTAACACTTCTGTTAATTGTGAACTACTCACAAAACTGACTGCAACACGGTGGGGTTTCTGGCAGTAACCCCCCTGCTTTTACTGAGGTGGTAGAGTTATCCATTTAAACAGAAAGAGTTATGGTTACCCACAAGGCACATTGTGTATAAACATTAGGTCTCTGCTTTGGTATAAATATGTTTGGAATTGTAGTTTGTATTTCTGAGTTTGCCACAGTGCCGGATCAACAGATTTTGTCATTGGGACACAAGCCTGCACTACTGCCCTCCTCGGTCCCCTTTGTGGAACTCATTTGCCCTCCCTCTCAGAGAAAGGGAGGGAAAGTATCTACATTATCTACTGATCTATAAATCTGTAGACATAACTACTTTTTATGCTATTAAAAAGAAGCTGCAGCAGAACCGAAACAGCAGCAAGGCTATTGCATTTTTTCTCCCTTTACTGCTGTCTTTTTCCTGATTTACCTGCCCATTTTAATTGTATTGCTGCTGTTTTCATGTGACTAAGCTGAGTACAGTGGTACCTCGGGTTACATACACTTCAGGTTACATATGCTTCAAGTTACAGACTCTGCTAACCCAGAAATAGTGCTTCAGGTTAAGAACTTTGCTTCAGGATGAGAACAGAAATTGTGCTCCGGTGGTGCGGCAGCAGCAGGAGGCCCCATTAGCTAAAGTGGTGCTTCAGGTTAAGAACAGTTTCAGGTTAAGAACAGACCTCCGGAATGAATTAAGTACTTAACCCGAGGTACCACTGTACTAGAAGGGACTCAGCTTGCCTTAGACCAGGATTTCCCAAATCATGTCTTCTTCACCATTGACTATTCTGGTCAGTAAATGAGCGGTTATTCACTGGATCAAAACTGGCTGTCGTTTGTCTGTTCTTTTATTCCTGCTAACTGCAGTCACAGCTTGCCTTTGCTTTGCAACTTTATTATTAATCTTTATCCTTCCCCCATGCATAAACCACTGCTGGCAGTAATCTTAACTGTTCCACTGACAGGAAAAATTATAGGGTGTTCAACACACAATGATAATTCTCTTTCTCTGGCACTAATTCATTTGCGCTGCCATCAGGAAAGCATCATCAAGCTTTCAATGCATTATCACTCGCTTATTGATAGGAGACATTCACTGCCTGCACATTCTTCACGGGAGGTCAAAATGAGCTTGCATTCTGCGATGTCCTGTTGAATTTTCTACCCTGGGAAATTCTGCGAGTTCCTGGTTTCAGCTATCTGGACTGCCAGCAAAATTAGCACAGAAGAAAAATGCTTTTAAACAGAGTGTGAGATACAAATTTTTATAAACATATCAGCCTTTTCTCCAGATAACAGGGTCTGGCATTTGTGACACAGCTAAAATTATTTGGATTATCTTTAGAGCTGCCAAGAAAAACCTCTGCCAGAATAGATTTAAGAACATTTTGCACATTGAAGGGAACACCTTCACCTTTTCTCAGGAGCTTTTTTCCTTAGGAGCTGTCAACCAATTCCCCCCCCCCCTTCAAAATTGTTTTAGCATTACAGGGTTGGACACATTAAAAAATAATAATCAAAGTCTGTGTTGTTGTACTACTTACCTCACATCTTCCAGTTATAACACCAATGTCAGAAAAGTCTCAGATGGGTTTTTCTTTTGAAAAGGAGATATACCTAGAGGCACATCACCCTTCTTTGCCTATTTGAAAGCTATCAACAGCCTGTTGTTATCTCAAAGTGCTTGCATAAGTGTCACTAACTACATGATTCTATGCATATATTTGAGCTGTAAAAGGTGTATTTGAGCCTCTGTTGTACTTTCAGTGTTCATGCATGAATGCTGTCAATGTGGGAGAGAACCCGAGATGAAAAAATAAATGTGCACTTGAACAATTTTATATAGTTTTATATTTCGGTTAAGAGCCAATTTAAGCCTCGTACATATATTTAGGACGATATGTAGCTGTGTCTTCTTCTCTCCCCCCCAATTTATATCCTGCCCTTTCTCCTGAAAGAGGCCAGCACATAAAATAAAATCATAAAATAAACTACGGAAGCATTCTAAGAACATTCTCTCAATTTTAGGGTTGCAAGGGTTTTCAATTGTCAAATTCCTGGGTAAACGGGATTTTGTGTTTTTTTTTAAAAAAGAGAATTGTTATGAAAGTCAATAATAGTAATTATTTATTAGATTTGTATACCACCCTTCATCCAAAGATGACATGATGAAGGAGACAGACAAGAAGGGAACCACCACTGTAAAGGCCCAGTCTGAAAGCCTTCAGTGGCAACACCACTAAAAAGGCCCCACCTGCCGATCTCACAGGGCATGCCAGCCAGTAAATCACACAGCTCAAAGTTGGAGTTAGCTGTTTATCAACACCTTTCTGATTCCAATGGAATGGAGAGGTGAAATTGTGTGTCATAAACATATAGATGACACTGTGGCCCAGATGACAGCTCTCAATTGTTTCATATAGACATAAAGTAGCACAGGACTGAATGGACTTTTGTGGGACTCTACAGAACCCAAGCCATGGAGCTGAGTAATGATCTCCTAGCTTCTGCAGGTAGCATCAGAACGTCTATACAGTGGTACCTTGGGTTACATATGCTTCAGGTTACATACGCTTCAGGTTATAGACTCCACTAACCCAGAAATAGTACCTCGGGTTAAGGACTTTAGCTCAGGATGAGAACAGAAATCACGCGGCGGCAGCGGGAGGCCCCATTAGCTAAAGTGGTACCTCAGGTTTCAGGTTAAGAACGGACCTTCAGACTGAATTGATTTCTTAACCTGAGGTACCACTGTAATACAGAACTTCCAACTCCTACTTCCTTGAGCCATTCCAGAAAAACACCATGCTAGTGGTATCCAAAGTAGCTGAGAAACAAAAGGGTCACACAGGTTTGTCTTGTCTCTCTCCTCGTTGTAACTTCACAGAATATTGGGTACCGTATGAATGTATGAAAACATGTTTTGGATTTGTCAACCATGAATCCTGCTCAGCTAAAAATAATTAGTGGTCCTTCCATTGTGTTTCAAAAAAGATTCAATAAATCCCCAAAGCAGACTTTCCTTTGATTTTTTTTTATAATTCATTGATAATTTATTTATTTTTAAAACCCATTCACAACCTGAATGTGTTTCGAAATCAGAACTTGGCCTCACATGATGCAGAAATGGCTGAAAACCTAATGAGAAAGCAAAACCTGCGGAGACATCCTAAAATAACAGGAAGGTGGGCAGGGACATTCCCTGGCGACCAAGGAAGAACTTGTAGCATATTGGTTTGCTAGTATTGGTGTGTGATTTTGCCATAATTAATTTTGTATTGGGAAAACGTGATTCCCCCCCCCCACCCGCCAACAGCAAAATATAGGCTGTCAGCTCAGCAGCTCAGGATGAACATGAATACAATTAGACTCTTGACAAAGCTCATTAGTATTTTATCTGCAGCGCTGATGGGATTATTCAATGGGGGGAAGGTTGTTCTCACAAATTTCCTAGCTATGATTACAAAAGAAAAGAGAGAGAGAGAGAGAGAGAGAGAGAGAGAGAGAGAGAGAGAGAGAGAGAGAAGGGATGGGGGTAGGGAGCAATTACTGCTCTTTATTTTTCATCTCTCCTAGTCCTAAATGCATTAAAATAACTAAATGTGAAAGAGTAATTCTAGACAGGTGAGGCTCAACTGATACTTTCTTTCTCACAAAGCAAAGGTGCTAAAAATGTGATCATATGTTACAGCAAGGGGGATATGAAAGCATTTTGCACTGCCTGAAAATTACCCTTGGCTGCAATGCTGTGAGACAATGGAAGAATAATAAAATATGACAATTTGGGAAAAGGTGTTAGTAACTACAGGTGAAGACTCTTAAAGAAGAATTCCTTAGTCATGGAGCAAAAATGTTATAAGGGCTTTACGGGCTCAGGTAGTTCTTAAGTTACCTTGGACCCAAGTTGTTCAGGTTTTTTTTTTGTATCAATATTGCTTTGGGGGAGGGCAGAATAGTTTTATTCCTCTCAATACTTTTATATTGTGGCTTTGCATTGTTTTCATTCTTATGTATACCACCTTGAAATCCATTTTTGGATGAAGGTACAGTTTTTAATTTTTTTTAAAGGATAGGTGTCTATGCGAAAAAATGGGGCTGCCCTATTGATATTTCAGGTTTCATTTATAAAGGTGTGGCATAGCACTCTGGATACTTGGAAAGATCATACACCAGTAGTACAACATATGCTTTAAATGGAGAAGGTACCATTCCCTGGCCTCCCTAGTTAAAAGGAGCAGTAGGGGTAGAAAAGACCCAGCTGAGGAGTCAGAGAAGTGTAGATTGTAAGATTAGGGTTTGCTAGGTGAGAGAAACACATGATTCATTGTAAGGCAGCATCATATATTCATGTGAACATATTCACCTACTTTTGGGGTGGGATTGCTGAAATGAATGCACATTTGTGGAATGCCACCTTGGCTTCAGTGGGATGTAACAAGATAAAAATGTCTGCCGACGCTGAAAAGTCAGAATCAAATAAATAAATATGAGGCACTTGGTAACCACATGACTTATTTACCCTGTGCCTCCTGTGACACTGGAAATTCTAAGCTCCATTCCACAGATGGGTCACCACAATTCAGCTGTTTAGAAAAAGGGGACCCCACAGACCGAGAACTGAGCTGACTTAGATTTTGCATTATAGAAGGTGCCCTGTGGAGTCTTAAGGGTGTGGTACATACTCCTGTTTACTCCAGGCACTGCCAACTTCCAGTTTGGGAAGCAGTTTACACACAACATTATCGACAATCCATATCTATCCTGTCGTTTCTTATGAAAACCTGTGGTTTGGTGCCTTTCATCCCAAACCAGCCTCAATCCAGATTGAGACAAAGAACAATTTAGCTGCGATTTAAGACAGCAATACACACACAGCCAAAAACTATGTCCACAGTTACCTCAGGACAAATTCTTCTTCCCTTGAGATTCTGGGTTCCTCTCTTCCTAATAGCAAGTAACAGCAGGGAACTGTCTGATTTTTTACCACGCCCTTCTTTCTGATGAGAAAAATGAAACTACAGTAACCGTGAAACAGTTCTTCATGTGAGGGAGGATTGACACCTAGTGGCCTAATGCTGTCAAAAGAAAGAAAAACTGAACATGTGATTCCCCCAGTAGTCTGAACTTCTGTATGGTCATGTTGTAGACGTAAAATATATTCGTGCACATATAGATTATTCAGTATTAAATAATCTGGCCTAGCATAACCTTTTCCCTTTTAACATTGACTAACACAGTACTTCCTTGTGCTTATGCACCTCTAAAGAGATGTGTGCCTGGAATGGCAAATTGTCTTCCTCCAGATGAACTGCCATCATTCCTCACTATTGTGCATGCTGGCTGGAGCTGGTGGAATTTTTTGTCCAACAACATCTGGAAGGCTAAAGATCGCCCACTCCTGGAGTATACTCAAGATCACTAAATGGACATAAATTCCTATTTATTTATTTTAAAAAAACTGATTCCGGGGTTGTGGGTTCAAGCCCCACATTGGGTGAAAGATTCCTGCATTTCAGGGGGTTGGCCAATAATAATAATAATAATAATAATAATAATAATAATAATAATAATTTATTATTTATACCCCGCCCATCTGGCTGAGTTTCCCCAGCCACTCTGGGCGGCTCCCAAACAAGTGTTTAAAACAGTACAGTGTTACATATTAAAAACTTCCCTGAACAGGGCTGCCTTAAGATGTCTTCTGAATTTCAGGTAGTTGTTTATCTCTTTGACATCTGATGGGAGGGCGTTCCACAGGGCGGGCGCCACTACCTAGAAGGACCTCTGTCTGGTTCCATGTAGCCTCACTTCTCGCAATGAGGGAACCACCAGAAGGCCCTCAGCGCTGGATCTCAGTGTCCGGGCTGAATGATGGGGGTGGAGACGCTCCTTCAGGTATACAGGACCAAGGCCCTTTAAGGCTTTAAAGGTCAGCACCAACACTTTGAATCGTGCTCGGAAACATACTGGGAGCCAATGCAGATCTCTCAGAACCGGTGTTATGTGGTCCCAGCGGCCACTCTCAGTCACCAGTCTAGCTGCCGGATTCTGGATTAATTGCAGTTTCCGGGTCACCTTCAAAGGTAGCCCCACATAGAGCGCATTGCACTAGTCCAAGCAGGAGCTAACTAGAGCATGCACCACTCTGGCGAGACAGTCTGCGGGCAGGTAGGGTCTTAGCTTGCGTACCAGGTGGAGCTGGTAGACAGCTGCCCTGGACACAGAGTTAACCTGCGCCTCCATGGACAGCTGTGAGTCCAAAATGACTCCCAGGCTGTGCACCTGGTCCTTCAGGGGCACAGTTACCCCATTAAGGACCAGGGAATCCCCTACACCCTCCTGCTCCCTGTCCCCCCAAAACAGTACCGTATTTTTCGCTCTATAACACGCATCTGACCATAACACGCACGTAGTTTTTAGAGGAGGAAAACAAGAAAAAAATATTCTGAACGAAACAGTGGGTGCATGATTTTTATGGTTCATGCTGTGGCCACAGACATGTGATCTGATGGTGAGTTTGGGGTAGCCCAATGCAAAAATCCTGAGGATCCATGTGGATCCTTGCTTTGTAACCACGTTTTAAGTGGGGAGGGAAGGAAAAGCACTCAAGGGAGCACGCGTGGAGAAGGAGCTTTTCGGTGAGCTGAGCGGGGAGGAGGGAGGGAAAGAGCACTGTTGCTTTAAAGGTATACTTAAGCTACTTGCCCTGTGCCTGGGTTTTTTCCATTTAACAGTTTGCAGCCTTTTCCTTCCGCTCCTTGTTTTGAGGCAGAATAGATTTGAGCAAGTGAGGAGGACTTGGATTGCAGGGGATTCACCATTAGCTGTGTAAAAGTGCTCCTCCTTGCAGTCTGAGTGATAAGCAGCCACCAGCAGCAATAGAATGGAGCACAAAAAAGTGGTAGGGGCACTAGGACCCAGACAATGCTCGAATCTATCCTGCCTGAAAACAAGCTGCTCCCTCCCAGCGGATCAGCTGAGACGCGGGGATTTGCGGAGTTTTCCCCTCTCCCTCATCCCCAGCCTTTTTTCTTTAACTTCCTGGTTTTCACTGCGTGGCTCAGAGCTCGAGGTTGGTTTTATTTTGCTGCTGGTTGCTTAAATTTTATCTTTCCTGCCGTCCCTCTGCAGCCTCATTGCTCTGTTTAGAGAGCTCACGGACCTTTGCTAGCGTCTGTCCCTCCTCCCGTGTAAGCGGCTGCTGCCCGCTTTGCTGCCATGGCTCTCCTTCCCTCCCTCCTCCCCGGCTCCAGGTCGCTTTAAAGCAAGCAAAGCGAGAGCCTCGTAGAGTGTGTAAGCAGCTCCCGCTTTGCTTGACTGACGGCAGCCATGGATCCAATCCGTGCATTCGCTCCTTAACACGCACAGGCATTTTCCCTTACTTTCTAGGAGCAAAAAACTGCGTGTTATGGTCCGAAAAGTACGGTACTTCTGTCTTGTTAGGATTTAACCTCAATCTGTTAGCCACCATCCATCCTCCAACCGCCTCCAGGCACTCACACAGGACCTTTACCGCCTTCACTGGTTCTGATTTAAAAGAGAGGTAGAGCTGGGTGTCATCTGCATACTGATGAACACCCAGTCCAAACCCCCTGATGATCTCTCCCATCGGCTTCATATAGATATTAAAAAGCATGGGGGAGAGGACAGAACCCTGAGGCACCCCACAAATGAGAGTCCAGGGGTCTGAACACTCACCCCCCCACTTTCTGGACACGGCCCAGGAGAAAGGAGCGGAACCACTGTATAACAGTGCCCCCAGCTCCCATCCCCTCTAGACGGTCCTAAAGGATGTGATGGTCGATGGTGTCAAGGCCGCTGAGAGATCCAGCAGAACTAGGAAACAGCTCTCACCTTTGTCCCTAGCCCCCCGGAGATCATCAACCAGTGCGACCAAGGCAGTTTCAGTCCCATGGTGAAGCCTGAATCCCAATTGGAAGGGATCCAAATGGTCCACATCCTCCAGGCGTGCTTGGAGTTGTTCGGCAAACACCCGCTCAATCACCTGGCCCAAGAATGGTAGATTTGAGACTGGGTGATAGTTGGCCAAATTGGCCGGGTCTAAAGTTTTTTTTAAGAAGCGGTTTAATGACTGCCTCCTTCAGCGGATCTGGGAAGGCTCCCTCACAGAGGGAAGCATTCACCACCCCACGAAGCCCATTGCCCAGCCCTTCCCGGCTCGCTTTTGTCAGCCAGGATGGGCAAGGTGGTCGGTTTCACTTGTCCAAGCAGCCTGTCCACATCCTCGGAGGTATCAGATTGGAATTGATCACATGTAACAGGAGCAGACAGAACTCTAGCACTCTCCTGCCCTGGCCCTGCTCCCACGGTGGAGTCTACCTCCCTTTGAATCTGAGCGACTTTATCTGCAAAAATCTTTGCAAAAGCATTGCAGGATATCTTGGGGTCCCTACCAGGCCCCGGTGGTACAGATGGTTCCGATAGATTGCGAACCACCTGAAAAAGTCTCCTGGTGCTGTTTTCTGAAGATGCAATGGAGGCGGCGAAGAAGGCCTTCTTTGCCGTCACCATTGACACTTGGTAGGCTTGACGTTGAGCTCTAGCCCATGTCCGGTCTGATTCAGAATGAGTTTTCCTCCACCGACACTCTAGCCACCTCAACGATTGTTTCATCGCCCTCAGCTCCGGGGAAAACCACGGGGCTGTCCAGGCTCCATGCAATCGGAGAGGGTGCTTTGGAGCCAGACAGTCAAGCCCTGGTTAACTCCGCATTCCAGCGGGCCACCAGGGAATCAGCTGAAAGGCCATCAACTTGAGATAAAACATCCCCTACCACACTCTGGAAGCCAACTGGATCCATTAAGTGGCGGGGGCGGACCATCCGAATCGGTCCCACCTCCCTGCAGAGGGGAAAGGTTACGGAGAAGTCCAGCTGCACCAGGAGGTGATCTGACCATGGCACTTCTTTTGTTTCGCTTTTAGTTAGTGTCAGATCACCAACATCCGTAGAGGTAAACACCAAGTCTAAGGCATGTCTGCGGCTATGAGTTGAGCCAAACTTATTCAGGGACAGCCCCATGGAGGCCATGCTTTCCACGACCCCTTGTAAGGTCGTGTCGGCATGGATGTTAAAATCCCCCAGGACAACAAAGCTAGGTGTCTCCAGGAGCATATCCACCACAACCTGAAGCAGCTCAGGCAGGGAATCCTTGGTGCAGTGGGGAGGTCGGTACACCAGTAGGAATCCTGTACGGCCCCTATTGCCCAACTTCCAGAACATGCACTCAGAAAACTGGGTCTTCCCAATAGGACGCCTGGTGCAGACTAATGACTTCCTAAAAATCACTGCAACCCCCCTCCCCGCCCACATGACCTGGGTTGCTGTGCGTAAGAGAAACCTGCTGGGCAAGCAGCGGCAAGGACAGGCGCATCTGCTTCATCCAACCAGGTCTCTGTCACACATGCCAGGTCAAATCCTCCATCCACAATCAGGTCGTGGATGGCAGTGGTTTTATTCATCATTGACCTGGCATTATACAGCAACACCTTCAGGTCATGTGGGTTTCCCTTGCTGATTCCTGTATTCTTCCGGTCAGGACCAGACCTGGAGGCAGGGATAGTCCTCAAACAACGACTAACCCTGCCTCCTCGGTAATGACATGGTCTGGTCTTAGCATAACTCTTCCTCCTGCCCATGATCACTGAGATCGGGTGTCCCAATACATTCCCCCCTGTGGAACCTGCCCCAGCCATTCTATTGGCTGAGGCCCACTCCCAGGCAGCCCTGACCCTTCCCCTTAAATGCAAAATACAAACTATATAATAACTTAACAGAATAATAAAAATAAAAACAAAGCAAGAAACAATAGTGCTCAAATTAAACTACTCCCCACACTGACTAAATGCTTATCCCACCCCAAGCAAAAATAAAATAATAAAATAATATAATATTATAAAAAACAACCACCACCATTTAAGGTGCTGCAGATTAAAAGTGCTTAAAACATTTTAAACCATTTTGTCCCTTGCTGCAGGTAGCTCCTCAGGCCTCTAAGCTGTAGTGGTGAGTGCAGGCCCCACCCCCCTAGGCCCAATGGAGTTGGCAGGAGAGGGAGTGGTCTTCCCAGCACTCACCAGAGCAGCAGCAGCAGCAGTGTCCCGGAGGCCTTGATGGAGGCCCTCAAGCTGTGGCGCTGAGTGCAGGCCCCGCCCCCTAGGCCGGATGGAGTTGGCAGGAGAGGGCACTCAGATGACCCTGGTTTCCCTTTCCAGCTCTACAATTCTATTATTCTACATTTTGTAACTTTTTTCATATTTCTCCCCACCCCGAATTCAATCAAAGCATAGCATACCTCTGGAAAGTAAGTTAAAAATATTTAAAGCCTACACATGACATAAGCAGTAAACAAATATACTGCACAGAGAATAAAATCAGTGTTGCATATGTAAATTAAATGATAGATCAAGGATGACATGCTTGTGTCCCAAGACTGATAGATGTCATCAATAACTTTGGAAGGGGGAGAGAAATATAAGATAGACTGAGAATGATCAGTGGCCATGTCAGTAGGACAATTTTTTTGTTAGGGAGGCTAATTGGAACTTGCCTTTTCAGTAGTTAGCAGGAGCAGCTGAACCAGCTCCTGGCACCACCACCGCTGCTGCTTATCAAACTTTCTGCTAACCTGTTCTATTTCTGCACCATCCCAGTAGTGTAGACTTCTGCTTTCCTATGTTAGAATTGAACTAGGTGCCAAACTGGATGAGTTTTGGATTAAGTGGACAACTGAACTGCAGAGGCCAGCATGTATTCTTTTTGGAATTATAAATCTGCAAGCATGAAAATATCTTTAGATTTGTGACCACAGCTGATCTAGCAGAAAATCATCTTGCAGATACACTAGGCTCTAAAAGTGTAGAAACTCTGAGCATGTTTTATGGGCCTGCCCGGTTATGACTCCCTTTTGGCATGCGGAAATGAAACATCTCAATTTTATACAAGTAAGTAGGATTTCTCTACCTATCAATTATTGTTAAGATACTTATCTGTGGAATGAAACACCAAATAGAATGCAGACTATTGATTGTACAGGCAGTCATTGTGCCCAGGAATATTACCCCTAACTACACCACAAACGGAACAATTAACAAAAGACCTTGGACTTAATTGTAAACAGACCTGACATTTAATAGAGCAAAAGACATGTGAAAGAAATCAGGAATTCTGACCTCCTAAACCACACCTTAACCATAGCTCCCTCTCCTTCCCTCAGCGGCAGCAATGCTTAGCTTTGGAAAGCCAATTGTGCAATGCTGTCCTGCCAACCTCTGCTGGTTTTCTTCATCATCAATCATCATCGTCATCATAGTTGTATGCTGCCTTCCCGTAGTTGAAAGTATGCTCAAGGCAGCTTACCACATAAAAAGATTTACATAATTAGAAACATAACAAAAGTCATAAACAGTAAATAAAACACATCAAAAAGTACACAACCAAACCGAGCAATTTCCACATAAGTTATAAGTTACAAGTTATGTTCAGATGTTTATTTAGGTTGTAAGTTACGTTCTTTGTTTCTGCAGATAAAATCAATAATAATATAAATTAAAAAGAACAAATCGGTCTGCTGCTTAACGGTAGAAATGACAGTTTAAGGCTGGAGTTGCCTTTTTTGGCCTTTTCTTTCATCTCTCTCAAGACCCAGCCTTGCTATATAGTTTATCTTTCTTATCGGGCCTCATTGGCCATTTTAGTCCCAGGCTTTCTGTATAGTGTATCTCTATAATGAGGTCCAGCTCTAGGTTTGATTAGTCATGGCTTCCTATAAATGAAAGGGGGCCCTAGGGCAAAAAATTGTAAAGGCTCCTCTTGATCCTAAACACCCTGTTTTCTGTTTCCTAAGATGAAGCAGAAAAGGCTCATGGATTGGCCATTTCAGCTCCCCTGTCTGCCCCCCTCGAAAGATCTTCTCTGGCTCCCTCAGCCTCGTGCTCTGCTCCCTCAGCAGACCAAGTGCTAGGAAAGAAGGTACACCCAAGCAAAAAGGAGGCTAACAAGTGGATTGTCAATTTAATCCTAGCTCACTTGAATACCTTGGAGCAGGCATCCCCAAACTAGGCCCTCCAGCTCTTTTGGGACTACAACTCCCATCACCCCTAGCTAACAGGACCAGTGGTCAGGGATGATGGGAATTGTAGTCCCAAAACAGCTGGAGGGCCGAGTTTGGGGATGCCTGCCTTGGAGGCTGGACCCAGCAGGAACCCTCTGGTTGTACTAGCCACTCGGGCAAGGATCAATCCAGTTTTCATTTCCCGGTGGAAACAGTGCTTTGCCTGGGGATGGGGTTCTTCAACTGCAGCAGTCGTCTCCGCTCACTGCATGTGAGCAGGTCTGGCAGCCATAGTGGTTCCCTCTGGGGTCAATACTCGACCACCTGTGCATCTGGTGTCGGAGCAGACATCCTGAGGTGGCTTCTTCAGCTGCTGCTCTTTTTGACTCTATTAAGTTGTGGGCGAACATAGCAGACGATTATTATTTAAAAAAACAAAACAAAAAAAAAGCCCTGCCATAGAGGTATTCATGGAACCTCTTCACTCCAGCCACAAGTGCCAGTGCCTCCTTGTCGAGCTGGCTGTAATTCCGTTCCATCGGAGATAGCGTCCTGGAAAAGTAGGCAAAAGGTGCTTCTCTTCCGTCTGGAAAACGGTGACTAAGGACAGCGCCGATGCCAAAAGGTGAGGCGTCGCGGCCTGGATTCACTGTACTGTACCAGCACGCGGTCCGATGAAAGGAGAGCCTTGACCGCGTTGAAGGCTGCCATCTCCCGATGACCCCAGGACCAAGGCGTCTTTGTGCTGAGGAGTCAGTGAAGAGGCTCAGCCACCGTGGCTTTGTGGGGCAGGAACATGTTATAAAAGTTCAGCAGCCCCAGGAACGTCTGCAACTCCGTCTTGTTCTTTGGGATGGGGCCTGCTGGATAGCGCGGATCTTGGATGTGGTCGGGTGAAGGCCGAAGGCGTCGATAAGATAACCCAGAAACTCTACCTGTGGAACGGCGATCTGGCACTTCTCCCTCTTTACCTTGAGTCTGGCCTCTTGGAACCTGTTCAGCACGGCACGGAGGCGCTCAAACAGCTGCTGGTGTGAGTCTGCGGACACCAAGACGTCATCAAAATATGGTATCACGCCCGGAAGCCCTTGCAGGAGACGCTCCATAAGGCTTTGGAAGATGCCAGGAGCCACACTCACCCCGAACTGCAACCGGCGGCAATGGAATGCCCCTCGGTGGGTGACGATCGTCTGGGCTTCAGCAGTGGCATCATCGACAGGCAGTTTTTGATAGGCTTGGGCAAGGTCCAGCTTAGCGAAGACCTTACCCTCACCCAGGGAATGCAGCAGGTGTTGGACAACAGGAATCGGATAAGCGTGCTGCTGAAGTGCCTTGTTGATCGTGCACTTGTAGTCAGCGCAGATTCTCACCGACCCGTCTGGCTTGATAGGCGTGACGATGGGGGTTTCCCACTTGGCGTGGTCAACCGGCTCCAAAACTCCTTGGGCGATCAGCTTGTCCAGTTGTTCGTCCACCTTAGCATTGAGAGCAAAGGGAACCCGGCGTGGCTTTAGCTTGATGGGGGCGACTTGTGGATCAAGGCTAAAGGAGATGGGCGTACCTGTATATTGCCCCAAAGTGCCGTCAAAAACCTTGGCAAAGTCTTTGACCAGACTCTCAGTCTCTGCATTAGAGATGCAATTGATGCCGGTGACTTCCAGGCCAAGGGCATCAAACCAGTCTAGCCCTAGGAGGCTTGGCTGCTGACCTTCGACCACCACCAACCGGAGCAGGCCCGAAAAATCCTTGAAGGCGATCCGGAACCGGCCAACGCCTACCACGGGAATGTCGTTTCCCTGGTAGTCTCTCAGGTGTACGCGGTGAGAGTCGAGTTGCCTTTTGGACACTCTGGGTACCAGTCTTTTGATGGTGCTCCAAGACACAATGGACAGGGCAGACCCGGTGTCGATCTCCATATCACATGGAGCTCCTTCAATGAGCACCGTGACATTCAGCTTGCGTCACGTAGGTGAGTCGGTTTGGCCAATCGTGGTTCCAGATGGGCAGCAGCAGTTGGTGAGAGCGGAACAGCTTTCCTTGGCAGACTGGAGTGAAGACTTGGACTTGCGAGTCGGTGAAGGGGGGGTGTCAGAGGGATCTGATCGGCAGACCTTAGCGATGTGGCCCCTTCTGGAACACTTCCTACAGATGGCATCTCCGAATTGACACTTGGCACGGGAATGGTTGCCTCCGCAGCCGGCACATTCCGGTTGGCCCTTGGACTTCTGTTGGAACTTCCTGCGCTCCTGCTTTGTCTGGTGCATGTCATTGTCTTCACTGGAGGATGCCCCATCACTGCTGGCCTCTTCATGATGCACTGGAACTGGCTTCCTAGCAAGACGCGAGCTGCTGGATTTGCGGATCTCCTGGGCACAGCCTCCTCAATGGCTTTCTGTAGAGTGAGGTCTGGCTTGGCGAGGAGACGCCGTTGCAGATGGATGTCCCGGACCCCGCAGACAATTTGATCCATCAGGGCATCGTCTAAGTCTCGGAACTCGCAGTGCATTGCAACCTGTCGCAGGGCGGTGATGTAGTTGTTGATTGACTCCCCCTCTGCCTGGTTCCGGTGGTAGAATGCATGGCGGGCAGCAATCTTGGATGGCTTTGGTGCGTAGTGGTTGTGGAGCTTCTCTTGGATCGTGTCCCATGGTGTTGCCTGGACTGCTTCAGGCGCAACCAATGCTCGGGCCGTCTCAAACACCTCAGGCCCACAGAGGCTGAGGAATAGGCCCTGCTTACGTTCCTGTGATACTTGCGTCAGCTCATTGGCTTGGAGGTAGCAGTCGAACCGAGCAAGGTAGGAGTCCCATGATTCAGAGGCTGGCACAAAAGGCGGTAGAGGCACAAGTGAAGCCATGATTCCGATGCCGGCGTGAAGGGCGATGGATGGAACACTGTGCTCTAGCCAGAACAGTCAGCTCTGAATTGGTTCTGTTCAGTGATTTCGCTCAGTGATTCAGCTCAGTGCTTCAGCTCTGCTCAGAGGTGGCTGCATCTGGCTGTGCTCTGATGTCCGTCCATCCCATCCTCGTCGCCAGTGTTAAGTTGTGGGCGAACATAGCAGACGACACAGCGATTTCTCCAGAGCAGCTCTTTATTTATACGCTGGACAGAACTGAACAGCAAACAGCTCAGCCGGCCTGCTTTTATAGGCAGCCAGCTGTCAACATTGTAGCAACAACAACCCAGGGTTTCCTGCCTAAAATAACTGACGTGGACCTGAGTGAAAACTATATACAGTATCCCCCTGCTGGCCCAGGGTGAGAACTTCAGTACATAACTGTTCAGTTTCTGTTAATTGATTCTCATGGGAAACTTGCAGATTCTGGCTTCAAACAATTAACTCAAGGCAGTGTCAATTTACTCTTGGCAGAAAGCCCAGGTCAGCTTGACCTAGAAACTGCTTACTCTGATTGGTTAACGACCAGCATTCAACTCTTAACTAGGGATTGCTAGCTCAGTTTGATGTGAGGTGTGTTAGGAGTAGAAGTGCTGTGTATGGTTTTGAGAGAGAGAGAAAGAGAGGATTTATTTTGCTTTTATTTGTATGCAGAAACTCTGCTGGTTTTATTTTCTCCTTTTTAATAAATCCTGTAAATAGTTATTCTGAGTCTAGCTGACTAGTCATTACTGCCGCAACTAGCTTCTTCGCTGTGCAGGAAAACTCTGCTACGTTTGGGCTAAAGCCAATAGGGCTATGCCTGACACTTCAAAGTTCCAAGAGGTTATGGGCATTGTGCTGCCAGCCTGAGTTGCGGTGGTGTCAGCATCAACGGCGTTGGTTCCAGTAGTTCCAGAAGTTGTTGTTCCTGGCTGGTTCCTGACCGTGGTGAGCTGGTGACGCAGCGGACAGAAGAACAACAGCTGCAGCGTGTGAGTGCTGGGTGCTGTGGTTCCTGTTCTCTCTCTCGGTGGTCGTGAGTAGCTGGTTCCGGGTTCCAGGGACATCGCTCTCAAGATGGCCTCACAACCAGTTCAGATGGCTTTTGAGCGTCTGAATGACTCCAATTACTTGCTGTGGTCGGAACGCATGCAGGCAGTGCTGCAGAGGGATCGTCTCTGGCAAGTGGTGAGTAAGTTTCCTGCGAAGCCTGATGATGAAGACCTCGATAAAGACCAAAGAGCAAGGGCCACAATTGTCTTGGGGCTGGAAGATTCCCAGTTGCCGTATGTGAGGGGAATCAAGACAGCTAGAGGTGTGTGGCAAGCACTTAAAGAACTCCATGTGCGTGAGACAGCGGTTTCCAAGCTGTTCATTCGCAAGGCATTGTACAAGGCAATGTTACAGCCTGGGGTTACAATGCAGGAACACCTACACAGTTTACAGTTAAAGTTTACTGCGCTACAGGAAAGAGACTGTGCATTAGACCAGCAGGAGAAGGTGGCTATTATTTTGAGTTCTCTCCCGGAAAGCTGGGATAATTTAGTTTTGTCTCTAGAAGGCATACAGGAGCGTGATTTATCAGTCAGTTATGTTTCTGGGCGTTTGATTGAAGAATGGCAGAAGAGGCAAGAAAGGTCGTTTGCTGCAGAGGCTTCTACAGGCGGGCAGTTTGGAGGGAGTTCTCATGCTGTGCCAGAGGTGAAGCAAAAGCAGCGTACCGGTGAGGAGTCAGCGTTTGCTGTTAGGCGTTGTTTCCGATGTGGGTCTTCAGCGCATCTAAAACGACAATGTCCGGAGTTGGTCAAGTCTCAGTGGCCGGTGCAGGAGCAGAGACGAGATCAGCAGCAGCAGCAGCAGCAGCGTAAAAAGAAATTCTTCAAACGAAAACAGTCGGCTCAGCTGGTGACCGCTGTGGTCAAGATTGCTGATGAGAAACAAGCTGTCTGGGTGGTCGATTCGGGAGCGTCTCGGCACATCGTAAATTCAGATGAATTGTTTGTTTCCAAGAACTCAGCACAGCGCAGCCAGGTGGCTCTAGCAGACGGAAGTACTTCCGAAGTGATTTCAGGGGGTGCAGTTTTTGTTCCTTGTCTTCGTGAATGTCTGCAAAATGTACTGTGTGTGCCTTCATTAAGGAGCAATCTGATGTCTGTAGATTGTTTGCTAAAAGCTGGGTTTAAAGTGTATTTTGAAGGAGACAGTTGCATTATTAAGAAGGCTGGTGAGATTTTAGGCACTGCTAAGTCAGAGGGAGGTTTGTTTTGGCTTAAAGCAGGATCTCAAGCTGCAGCAGTAGTCAGTAAATCTCAGCCTGCAGTGAACAACAAAGCTATACATGACAACTGTGTGCACTTATTGCATAGGAAACTGGGGCATGCTTGCTGGAAAAGTGTACTAAAAATGTCTGAATTGGCTGATGGGGGTAATTTAAAGAGTTGTAACAAGTACCTTGATTGTAATGTTTGTAAAAAGGTTAAAACCCACAGAGTCTCTTACCCCAGAAGTGACAGAGTTAGTGAGTCACCGCTACAGCTGGTTCACATGGACGTAATTGGTCCATTTGCTGTAAGCAGGGGTGGATCGCGTTTTTCACTAACAATTGTGGATGACGCCACACGTTATTCTTGGGTTTTTCCCATGAAGAACAAGGGTGACGTGTTCACTAAGTTTAAAGGCTGGGTGGCATCTGTGGAAAGATTTCTATCCACTAAACTTAAAAGGATTCAGACGGACAGAGGTGGCGAATTTATGTCAAATGCTTTTAGAGATTGGTTACAAAAGCGTGGCATCGGGCATAGAAAAACGAACGCTTTTTCCCCAGAGGAGAATGGCGTTGCAGAGCGAAAAAACAGATCTTTACAAAATATGATGTTTGCCATGCTTGATGATGCTGATTTGCCCATGTCTTATTGGGGGGAGAGCATGCTCACCGCGTGTTATCTCCAAAATAGGCTCTTTCATCAAACAATAGGTACAACCCCGTACTTTAAATTGTTTCAGAAAAAACCCAAAATTGACCATTTGCATGTGTTTGGATCAAAAGCCTGGGTATTAATTCCAAAACAAATGAGAAAGAAGGGAGATCCTAAGACCAAACAGTTAGTGTTTGTGGGTTACCAGGAGCTTGGAAAAGGTTTCCGCTTTGCTGAAGGGACAAATGGCATTGTGATCTCCAGGAATGCCAGTTTTTGTGAACATAGTGGCTGGGAGAGACTACATGCCAATACTGAGGTTTGGTTTGAACCTTCCCAGGAGCTTCATGACTCTGAAGGTAGACACAGGGAGTCAGAGTCTGAGGGGGAGGAAAGTTCAGATAAGAGCTCTCAAGAAAGTGGAGTTAGCCAGAGACCAGTTGCTAAGCAACAAAAGAGAGGTCGTAGTTCTGAAGAGGAAAGTGGGTCAGAAGAAAAATTTTCTCCCAGAAGGTCTAAAAGACAAAACAAAGGAGTGCCTCCAGTGCGTTTTTCTCCTGATACTGCAAATGTTTTTAGTGTGATTGCAGAACCCAAGAGTTTTCAGGAGGTGTTAAAGTTACCAAAAGAGGAGGCAGAGCGCTGGAAACAGGCAATGGAGGAAGAGATGTCCTCTCTGAATGAGCACAAGGTCTTTACACCAGTAGCAGCGCCTGAGGGGGCAAAGATTGTAGGCTGCAGGTGGGTGTACAAACTTAAACCTCTGGTGACAGGAGAGTACAAATACAAAGCTCGTTTAGTGGCACAAGGATACTCTCAGAGGCCTGGAAAAGATTATGACGAGACTTTTTCCCCTACTGCTAAGGGGGACAGTGTAAGGCTGATTCTAACGCTTGGAGCAAAGAGAAAACTCCTGTTAAACCATTTTGATATCCAGACTGCATATTTACATGCATCAATATCAGAAGACCTGTATCTAGCTGAACCGCCTGGTTATGAGACAGGTTCCAATAGAGTGTTGAAATTAAACAAAGCTCTATATGGTCTCAAACAGGCTGCAAGATCTTGGAACAAATGTTTCCATGAGGCCTTAGTGTCATTTGGTTTCAAGCAGAGTACAGCTGACAATTGTGTTTATGTACGTGGTACAGGCAGTGATCAAGAGTTTTGTCTGATCTATGTAGATGATGTATTGTATGCCTGCAAAACAGATAAACAAACTAAAAGGTTTGCCAAGCAATTGTCCAGTAAGTTCAAAGTGAAAGACTTAGGCCCGGTTAGGACATATCTAGGGTTGGAAGTGTGCTGGGCCCAAGATGGCAGCTGCCTAATTAGTCAGCAGAACAAAGTTAAACAACTACTGACTACATACAGAATGCAGGATTGCAAAGGGGCAGTGGTGCCTATGGATCCAGGTTTCATAAAAACACTTCATACAGATGAGAGTCCTGAATTTGAACATCCTGATGTATATCACTCTGTAATTGGAAGTTTATTGTATCTAGCACAGTGGTCCAGACCTGATATTAGTTATGCAGTAGGCATATTAAGTAGATTGGTCTCAAAACCCACACTAAATGCCTGGAAAGGGGTAAAACAAGTTCTGAGGTATCTCAAACAGACAATTGGCTATATGTTACAATTAAATTCTTCAGAGGATGAAATGTTGAGTTGCTTCTGTGATAGTGACTGGGGAAATTTGCTGGATAGAAAATCTGTCACAGGACTGGTCATAATGGTCGGTGGAGCTTTAATCAGCTGGCGGTCACGCAAGCAAGACGTTGTAAGTGTGTCATCAACGGAATCAGAGTACGCCGCATTGAGTGAATTGTGCAACGAGGTGATTTATTTCAAGCATTTGTTAGCAGATTTAAATGTAAATTGTGGAGAACCAGTACAAGTTTACATTGATAATCAAGCTTGTATAACTTTAAGTAAAACAGAGGGTTTCAAATCACGTTCTAAACATATCTCTGTAAAATACCAAAATGTGCGTTGCTGTGTACAAGACAATATAATCACCTGTACTTATGTATCAAGTGAAGAAAATGTAGCAGATGTGTTAACTAAACCATTGGCAAAGGTAAAGAACAAGCGAATGTGCAAGGGTTTAGGTTTGCTGGAAAAATGATCTTCTACATTGATGTTAATTGTCCAGCAGAATCTGTGAGGGGGTGTTCAGTTTCTGTTAATTGATTCTCATGGGAAACTTGCAGATTCTGGCTTCAAACAATTAACTCAAGGCAGTGTCAATTTACTCTTGGCAGAAAGCCCAGGTCAGCTTGACCTAGAAACTGCTTACTCTGATTGGTTAACGACCAGCATTCAACTCTTAACTAGGGATTGCTAGCTCAGTTTGATGTGAGGTGTGTTAGGAGTAGAAGTGCTGTGTATGGTTTTGAGAGAGAGAGAAAGAGAGGATTTATTTTGCTTTTATTTGTATGCAGAAACTCTGCTGGTTTTATTTTCTCCTTTTTAATAAATCCTGTAAATAGTTATTCTGAGTCTAGCTGACTAGTCATTACTGCCGCAACTAGCTTCTTCGCTGTGCAGGAAAACTCTGCTACGTTTGGGCTAAAGCCGATAGGGCTATGCCTGACACTTCAAAGTTCCAAGAATAACAGACTCTTAGTCTGGAGTTGGGGCAATGCACTTTGGAGAACCTTTGCCCTCACTGGCTTTTTGGGTTTTTTTGCTTCCTTCCGCCATTTTGGTGACGGGGTTATGTGAGTTTATTTTCACTGCTCTTTCGAGAGCACGCTAAAAATACAAAGAAAAAGGATACAAAGAAACATTGCTGTTTCCAACTCTCTCACAGTACTAGATTTAAATAAGACAAACATAGCTTGTTGCCATATGAACTTTGTGTGACACACTATCTTCTCAGTTCTTTATTCCATACTGGGTGTACCTCCACCATCACTCTTCCTATCTTACTAATATTTGCCATGGATCTCAGCCATTCCCTTTTCAGCTGGCATCAACACCTGTGAACCTCACAAGCGTATGCAATGTTTTTTTCAGTATATGCCAGTACATAACTTTCATTTCTAGATGTACACCATTGTGTATATAAACTGCTGGCGACCTTATTAAAAGTAAATGATTTTCTAGCAATCAGTTCTCAGGCTTTTTTCCACCTTGCTATAGCTGCTGTAAAACTCTCAAAACTTGTAGTTTCCACAGTGTCAGCCCCACTGGAGTTTACAGGTCCTTCTTCCAGAACCAGCCTATGATGTTCGTGAAGCAGAATAAAAATTTATGACTTCATTGTTGTCGCCGCCAGGGATTCAGCATCATTTCTCTCCTCTAACCTGTTGATCCATTATGGAGAAAAAGTAAGATTTCTATCTTAATTATTCTTCAACATGTATTATTTTAAAATAATGCAAGAGATATGCAGAATAACGAGTAGTACAAAAAGTTTAATATATAAGGAAACTGATTGAGAAAGCTGACATATTTGGAATAAACTGCCGCTTTTTATTTAGTTTTCCACAATTTATGTTAACATCAGGGCATAACAGCAGCACTGTAGCAATTGTATACCATTAAATGAAGAGCATATTGTATTAACTATTCAAATATATATTATACTATTTGCATAACACATATGCTGTGCAGTGAGTGCCATGTGAGATATAGTCTTTCTGTAGACTATAGCACATATTTAATGTTATGTAAAAAAAGTTCCTTTGCTATGTCTTATGTGTGAGTGGATCTCATCCATTCTATATGTTATCCCCCCCATAAGTTCATTTACATGACATGAGACATGTGGTTGCTTCTTCCATTAAAATAACAGCTGTGTACGAATAAAGAAGCATGCATTTACGGGAAGAGGTGATATGTACATTTATATCGTCTTGAACCTGAGTCATGATCCTATATAGTTTAATAGTACATATTCAACATGTATTATATTCAAAACCTTTGTATATATTATATCTAGGAAGTTCCCCTCAAAAACTATCTTACAAATCACAAATGGCATGCATTTCTTGCTGGGCAAAAAGGCTCTGTAATTTATCAGAGGCTGAGAAATAGCAGTCATTTTGATTGTAGACATTGGCATCACCTAATGAACTACTTTAAGGCAGCACATTCATACATTTCTTTTCTTTGGATATAGCTCTATATTCTCAGTGGATATGTGTGTTTGCGATGGAATGGAATTTCTTAATGTACATGTTAGTATTTGAAAGTTAATTCCAAGAACAAAGATAACAGATGATATCCAACTAAGCCTTGTCCAGAATAGAACCATTGAAATTAATGGACTTAAGTAATGAAGTTGGGTATCTCCCAATAATTCTTAGCAACAATTCATCTCTCACAGCTGGTCAGCTGAGGAAAATATATTGAACAAGTTAAAATAATTTAAATAGCTGGGGCTTTCGTTTTCACCCTGTAACAAGTGGAGCAAACATTGTTATGTTTTCAAAGCTGAAAGCTGAACACATAACATGAAATGTGTTAAGATTCATGTGTTGTGCGGAGGAGAATGCAATTTGATAATTCCAGCAAATAACAATTTAGATTAAGTTTGTAGGGTGTTGAGATATATAGACTGTTTAACTCGTTAAGGATCTAGATACCGTACAACAAGTTTTTCAAGGCTGACCTAAACCACCTGCACCATTTCCACATGCAGAGAGATGATAAATGCTCTTGTATTTAGCATATGGTGTGTGGAATTTTAGCTACGTATTGAAATGTTCTACCATGGATACACTTCTATGTAGGCTCCAGATGGAGTAGAAGCAGTCAGGAAACATTTTTAGAAAATCACGGTTTGCAAACGGAATGGACTTGATATATCCAATTTACTATATTTAAAGCAACATGGAAGTAGATCCCCATTTCATTAGACTATAGGATACTGAAATACAGCTTCATTAGGCAGCAGTAAAGCTTTCCCACATCCCCTCCCCCAGTGCCTAAAATATTTTAAACCACACATGCTAAATACAATGATTAGTTGAGCCACATTAATTTTCGAGAAAGACATTTCCTTTGAGCTTTGAAGTTTTAATCGATGACCACAAAATGTCCTTGAAGGACATCACTCCTATGTGAACATTGCAGGTGTGGTTGCAGCAGTGGCAAAAATGAATGATCTTCCTCATTCTTTACTGAATTGATCAAGCACAAGGAAAGTTCAACAAGTGGGGGGGGGGGGAGGTGTGGGAACAAACCTGGCCCCAGTCAGGAACCTCTCATTTTGCAGCCTGTGTATTCCCAGTTGACTGCACATAACAGAGTCCATTAATTTTGGCTTGGCTGCCTGGGTATCCTGCAACAGTTGCAACAATTACCGTAAATTACCGTAAACGCTTTGTTGGCGTGTTGTGTTGAACCTACTTAATGGGAACAGGATTAAAGGTAGACCTGGATACTGATGACTTAGGAGACAGGCACAATCCCAAACTGGTGGCCTGTTGAATGATCAGATAAGATCAAAGCACATTTTGTTTTATCCTCAATCCATCTGCATACCTTCTAAAAATACAGGTTTATGTACACATCATCCTGTTTTTATATATAAAATTGAGGATATTATAGTAAGTTAAAATACATTTAAAAGAAAAAAAGAAAAATAGAAAAAGAAACCTGAAACAGAAAAAAAAACATTTTTAAAAGCAGAGGAAAATAGCAATAACAAAATAACCATAAATTATAATTAAAGTCACAAAACTATATAGTATATATATGTAGATGAATAAATGAATTGTTTCCCTCAAGTATACATTGATTCATGTGTCACTATGGTTTCAACAAATACATTCCAAAAATCATTTAATTTGTTCAGGCATAATCATTGTCTGAAAGTGAACTGTTCATAGGTTGCAAGAGTTGTCACGTCATATATCCATTAATTGAAGGAGGGCACATTTTTATCCTTCCAATGTATGAATAGAATATCTTTTTGCAGATGTTCTACCATTTGAGGCGGGAATTTTTAATGGCAGAGGGCACCTCCTTTTTTGCACCCTCTTACCACTATCTCTTATTACTTCTGTACAAGTCACACACAAAAATATTTAATTTAAAGATCTCTTGCCATCAGAGGGGAATCCCATTCTGTTTCACCACTTGAGGTGAAACAGGAAGATGTTGCCCTCACCAAAGTCTCACTTACTGGGGCGTCACAGTGGCAGCTTCTGGAAAAATATTTCAGGTGACAAATGGGTTTCGATAGTTGAATTTGTTGTCTTTTTACCTGTAATGCTTTCCTTATTGCTATATTTCTTACTGTTAATGTGTTGCTTCCCCCCCCCCATGTAATTTTTATGGAAATTCTAAAATCAGAGGAAATTTACAGAAAGAAAATAAGAAAGAAAAAGAGAGAGAGAAGAAGCTGAGGTGGGGGAGAAAATTAGGCAGCATCGATACAGACATGGAACACAAGTACAGGAGAGTATTTTTGAAGTTTAAAAATATAAAGGAAAATACCACAATAATTGCTGATATGTTGAATGTGAGGTAGATCCAGGAAAAATGTTGGTTTTAATTCCCTTGCTTTGTTATCATGTGATATAATAATAATATAATATAATAATAATAAATAATATTTAAATATTTAAAGCAACATGGAAGAAGATCCCCATTTCATTAGACTATAGGATACTGAAATACAGCTTCATTAGGCAGCAGTAAAGCTTTCCCACATCCCCTCCCCCAGCGAGGCCGGGCTCAGGGCGGGTAACAAGCAATAATAAAAACAAGTTGAATGATTACAACTTAAAACAAAATTAAAATACAACATTAAAATATTGAAACATTAAAATATTAAAATGCCTCATTAAAATGCCTCATCGCAGGAGGAGAAGGAAAAGAAAAAAGAAAGAGAGGGAGGGAGGGAATCAAATTGGCTCCAAGCCAAAGGCTGGTTATAAATTTCACAAATAATAAATGAATAAATAAAATGGAAAGGGCAGGAGTGCATTACTTCTAGATCAGGGGTCAGCAAACTTTTTCAGCAGGGGGCCAGTCTGCTGTCACTGGCGCTCTCTGATTTATTGACACAAAGCCAGCCAGTAATTTGGTGAACCTAGCCTTATCTGTGTCATTCGTGCACAGTGCACAGGGTTATTACCAATTTGGTGCTGTGGTTCAAGGGGGGCTTCAGTTAAGTTCTGGAGGCTCTGGGTGGAGCTCTGCCAGGTGGAAGCGGGCTGGGGCATCATTTCCCTGATTGAACATCCCACACAAATACCCAGGGGTGTTGTAAAGCTATCCAGGGGCCCTCAACCTTCTATAAAACTGAACATGCAAAGGGAAAGAAAAGAAAACGAGAAAATGTCCTCTTTCAATCCACGCTGGATTCTTGAGCCGTGCAAAGCGCCAGCTTCCGGAGTGACGTGAGGAGGGCTGTAGTCTGGTGGGCATCGGGTCATCTGGTGGGCGTTGGGCATCTTGGGTCTCTTCCAACAAGGCTGGAGCGATGTCTGGGCATCTGGGTCCAGTCTGGTGGGTGGTGTAGATCAAGTGTCACAGATGCCGGTGACTTTAACAGCTGTAGATAACAGGGCAGTCTCTGGCCGGTTTACCTGTCAAGAGAAGAGAAAAACAGACACGGCAGCGACTGCGCAGAACAAATTGATAGATAACATTCACACACAAGGCATAGTAACTCAAAGGGGATAGCATGGCAAGAAACTTTGCAAGGGGTTAACAGTTCTGTTCCTTGGGTTAAGTTTTGCCAGCTGAGATTTTTCAAAAGTCTTTTTCTCTGCGCACTAAGTGTGAGAGCTTTTGTGGTCTGTAAAACATGTTGCAAAATTTCAGTTCATCTGCCAAGTTTTTGCCAGTGTTAACCAAGAGGGGCACTGTGTCCCCTGGCTTCTGGCAAAGTATCAAAGTTTCAAAATTCCTATGTTATGCTGCGGCTCCTTTTTCAGAGTAAAATTGCACCTCAAAAGAAAAACTTGACAAAGTTCACAGAAAGCATTCACTTGCTTTTTCAAGAAAGTCACTTTCCAGGTTAGTACTTGGGGCAAGAGGGTGGGTAACCTTTGGCATTCTGGGTTTTTTGTCACTTGACTGTAAATCCTAATTGGCTCCAGGCAGTAGCAGGTCAGATAGCTGGCTGAATGCAGCAGTGTCCTTCTGTGATAACTGCCAAGAGATAAGCTACTCCAAGCGCCTGGCACAAGGGGGAAAAAAAGCTGATGTCCTGTTACTGCATGAATGAATGTTAGAAACAGTTAGTTCACTTGCTTCTGCAACAGTCTTTTAGCAAGAACAGAGATGAGAAGAAATCATTTTTGAGAATGTGTCGGTGGGGTGTGTCGGGCGTGGGGCCTGTGGGCATTCCATTTCCCAATGACCCTCTTGCCTGCAGATGGCGCACTGGCTTCTTCCCTAGGCGTCCTGCCCCTCCCGTGGACACCCTCCGGGATTGCATTTCTGGCTGCTGGCTTCTTTGAAGACAAACCCCTAATTATTTTGGCCAGGTCCTCTTCGAAAGAAAGAAGGATTCTGATTTAGGGTGCTTAGAGGTCTGTGGTCCTGGGCGTCGGATGACTCCAGGGGGTCGTACACTCGGTGGGGTGGGGCCAGCAAAGTGGAGTTTTAGCTGCCTCAATTGCAACATCAGTATTGTCCGCTGCCCTGAGGGCATGTATCTTGCAGATTTCCTCAATGGTCAGTATTGTAATCCTAAGGCTCCCTCGGGTTTAATTGTCTCTTTTTTTTAACAGTTCTGTCCTATGTGGCTCACAAAGCCTTCTGCTCTTTTTCTTTCTGTCAATTCACATCCTTGCATTGTGCTGCTTCTAGAACCAAGAAGCCACACCCAGCTCACTCTTTTGGATTGCTTACTGGCTCTATCTCACGCGGCTCTTTAAAATCTTCTGCTCTTTTCTTTCTGTCAATTCACATACTGAAATACTCTTTTGGACTGTCTGCTTGTCCATTTCACCTGATTCCTTCTGAATTTCACCATTCTTAACTTCCTCTTTTCTTTCTTCCTCAGTCTCTTTGCTTTGGGGGTTTGGGTAGGGGGAACCTCATTTAGCCCTGGTGCAGTTGCTGCATAGGGTGGAGGGGGGCTAATTATTCCTCCTTCCTCTTCTGGGTCTGGCAAGACTGCTGGGTTTTTTCTTCTAACTTGTACTTGCTGCCATACTGGGCACAGTTTGGCACGGCACGGGTAATCACAGTTCTACGTTTCCTAAGCCATGGGGGACGGTCAGGAACTTCACATTAGTGTTGGAGTCTATTTTTCATCAGGTTTTTAAAATCCCCAATCTTCTCCCCTTCGTGGCATCTTTCCAGTTTGTTCAGGAAACATTGCAGGGGGCCATGGGAGTTGTTTTACTGCTTTTTCTCCATGACCCTGGAACCCTGGAACACTTGGGATACTGGGACACTCCCTCCTCCTAACATAATTTCTCTCACTCAGTCACAGACCACACGTTGCTTTCAATGTCTCACACACTCAAAACATTCACTGGAGTGTCCCACACGCACATTCAGAAAAACCCACGCACCTCCCTCAACCCCCTTTTCACCAACACCAAAACCACAACCGGCAGCGCTTAGACTTTGACCAGGGCCCAAGGGCACCTTTTTCCCCTGCTTCTTCTGGGCACAAAACCAACAACCAACCACAACCGGCAGTGCTTAGACTTTGACCGGTGCCCAGCAGCACCCTTTTTGCTGCTTTTCTGGGCAAAACCAGTGGCACCTTTTCTACCCTACTGGTGGAGCTGATCAAACTCTCTTTGCTCCCACCTAACCCTGTGGAGCCTTACCTTTGTCCTCGAGGTACCTTCTTACGGCCATTGCTTTTTCTCCGGTCCTTGCTCTGTGTCCACTCAGGAACGGCTGGCAATTCCTCCCACGAACTTTGCAGGATGTGCACTGGAACTGCTGACACGAACCGAGCTGTTCACCACAGGGACGCCTTGGACTCACATCCCTTATCCTCAGGGAAAGCCACTTCCGGCCTGCCCAGGAGGTGGGGTTGCGGGCTTCTCGCCCACCCCACATGAGCGGGGGCTGGTCCCAGCCCCCGCGAGAGCAGGGGAATCCCGGCCGGGCCAGCCCCCCCCCAGCCAGCCATTCACTGGCTGTTTGGGGGGGGCGTGGTTTGCCCTATTTAGAGCCGGCACGGAGGGGGCTCGCCCTCTTTTCGCCGGCTCGCCCTCACGTTTTCCCACCCTCCCTCCCTTTAAGTAGGCTTAGGTAGGTCTTTGACTTTGCTATGGACTTCGGTCTGTCGCCGCAAGGGGCATGGTAGGAATTTTTCCCAATTGGCAATTTCTGGCCTTTTGGTTTTTCGCCTACCTTGTAGCAACTCGTCACAACTTCTCGGCATTTGGCGGTAGGCATTGGTAAGAAGGGGTTAAGAGGATGTGTGGGGGGGGAGGAACGCCATCACCTCCCCCCAGCGAGCGAAGGGTGGTCCGTTAAAGGACCCCGGGGGGCGTGGCCCTGTCCGAAGCCTATGGAGGTGTGGGCCAAAGGCACGCCCCAGAGCGGTGACCCGGGGGAGCTCCTAGTCGACGTGCCTCGCGGGAGTCTCCCCCGATATAAGGTTAACCCTTCCCCGTGTCTCCAGCAAATGGGCTGGAGCCGGATAGTCGTTAGGACCAATGCCTATGCCAATGCCTCTCATTCCTGAATTCAATAAAGTTGTGGCCTAATTCGCCCAATTAACCTTAAATTTGGTGTCTCGTGTCTTTATTTATCCTGGCGGGGGGGCGGGAACTCGCCACGCAATCTGTTTTTCCTGGCCAACGCACCAAGAAATGTTGCCTTATGAGGCTTTGCCTTCGGGTGGGAAAAATATTGCGCCTGGGAAAGGGAAGTGGGAGTCAAAAGACACTCAAGGAATAGTTTCGGAGAAAAGGCTTTTATTTCTACCATCCATGAACTGGTAGAAGGAGCAAGTGTGATAACTCACAAAAAGCATGCACGAGTTCACAATCATGTGCACAAACATATATACCCCTTTCCAGTTCCCTCCTCCTTTCTCCTCCCTCAGGAGTCCTGCCCCATGATGTGTTCCCCTGAGCATGTACAGAAAGCTGTCTTGGAACTATTGTGGACTCTTGGCAGGAAAGGGGGTGAGGGGTTTTCAGTGTGTTCCAGTTGTTTCATTCTTGTGCTTTGGCATGGTTCCCGGACAGAAAGTAAGTTGCAATGTGGTTCTTTAGCAAGGCCAGAAGGCATGAGAAAGGCCTGAGAAACAATGGACTGTTCTCTACCTTTGTTACAGCAGAGTGGAATGTTTCTGGTGCTTAGCTGCTGAGAAAAATGATTTTGAAAAGCTTTGAGAAGCTTTGAGCCTGCTTTGGGGGGGCTGACTTCGGGCCTAGGTGGGCTCACCTGTCCTCACCTCCTACATGACCTTGTTGGGGGCCGGACTATATTTTGAAAAAGAAAAAAAAAGAACGAATTCCTATGCCCCACAAATAACCCAGAGATGCCTTTTAAATAAAAGGACACATTCTACTCATGTAAAAACACACTGATTCCCGGACCATCCGCGGGCTGGATTTAGAAGGCGATTGAGCCAGATCTGGCCCCTGGGCCTTAGTTTGCCTAACCATGTTCTAGATACTAGGGAGATGGCTGAAATATGCAAAAAAAACCCACCCCTGATGTCCTTTAAAAAGACACATGCTTTAAACCCGAAAATAAACAGGAGAAGAAAAATGCTGTTGTTTCCTTGTCCTTGGTCCAGCTGAAGCATTCCAGCCCAGGGTTTGGGGAAGTCTTTGAAAGAGAATAATAAATATTGGCATCTAATTTGTTAAGCAAAATGAATTCTGAAGATGTTTTCTGATATGTTTTCTGAGAAACCCAAGCTTGTTTTGTTATCTCTTACTGCTCATTATTTGGTTTCAAATAGTGTGGAGCAAACCAGCAGGACACTGCTGTCACTTACACCTTCTGAGGTGGCTGTACTCAAGGAAGGGATAAATTTCCTAAAGAACAAAACGGATGGGAAGAATTACATCTTGTACAAGGAGAAGGACACGCTCCGTGCATGCAAGAACTTGTGCAAGCACCAAGGAGGATTGCTTATTAAAGATATTGAAGATCTGACACAAAAGTAAGGCCAGACTTTGCCCCATTTGCGCTCTCTCTTTCTGTTCGCAATAAATATACTCCCGTAAACTGATAAGCATGGGAAGTACTAAGAATTCAGATAGACAACTGTGTAGCATGCTGGGTTGTTGGGGTTTTTGGAAAGCTGATTGGTTAAACTTGAAACACTATTCCTTTGTGATGATGGGGCTCAAGATTTGCCCCAGTGAGAATGAGTCCATCTTAAAGATTGACATTGGCGGCAACTTGCCCTCAAGTCCATGATAAGTATTATTATTATTATTTACTATTTATACCCCACCCATCTGGCTGGGTTTCCCATGAGAACAAGGAATGTATTTTCTGCAGCAACAACAAAAAATAGTGTAGCTAAGGATCTTCATGATGATGACTGAAGTTCCAGAGCAGGCAAGTTGCCAAACAGGGCACCCCCTTTCCCCTCAAGTCCTCTTAGGTCACCCCCTAGCTCCACAGAACTGCACCACCAATGAGCCTGTTCAGAGGTGGCTCAAAGAGAGACGCATGCATTTAAAAGCTCTATCAAGGAGACCAGCATATTCAGATATATATGGCTGGCAGCAGTGGACCTGGGGGTCTCAAATATCAGTGGCACCCTGTGTGATGCCAAAAACTGGCAACCGCCTCCCCTTCCCGCCTCTGGCATTCCATTCTAAAGCATAATTGCTGCGTCCCCTGTGGAGGTCCTGTGGCTACGCACCCAGTGTGACTGAACTGGTTGCACTCTCCTAAATCTGCCTCTGTGGCTAGTTAATAAAAATGTTTTTGCAATATTTCTGCCATTTCTTCCTTAGCCCCTTCCCCCTTTTCTACCTTGTCCTGTCTTGCAGGTCCTTTCCCCACAGTTTTTTAAAAATGTAATCATATATTAGATGTAGCATATACTTTATATGTACAGATTATCTTGTCTTGTGTAATATTTTACATCTTCCCTGCAATTCCTAGAGTTTGGTCAGAATGTAGAGCAGAGAAAGAAATGGTGACTGGTCACTGATGCCTCCACTACAAAGTTCTCTAGTTCTCTAGCCTGATACCTCTCATACTTGACCCAGGATAATCCAATACTGTGCTTTATTCTCAGCTCTGCATTTTTGTAAGTTTAATAGATGTTATTACTGTATTGAAAAATCACTTGAAGATGCTCCATGAGAAGCATTTCCTAAATGAAGTAAATAAATAAAATCGGCCCAGCATTCTGGCTGTGTGAGATATTCAAAGCACATTGTTCCCCTCAAAGAATTCTGGGCACTGTAATTTTTGTGGGGGGGGGGGGTAAATGTTAGAGCCCGTAATCCTTCAAAGGGAAAGGTTGTGTTTCAAATGTGCTTTAAAAGTAGTGTGTACCCAGACTCTGACTATTATTCTATCCTAAAACTGCTTCCTTCTCTTTGTGCAATGCATCTTTCCCAACAACATGGCATCCGAGTTCATTGGCTAGCTTCGCGTTGCTAAATATTTATAATATTGCTCTAAGAATTTACACTTTAAAACCCCCATTGTTGTTATTTCTGTTGTTGACTTTTTAACCTAGATGTGTACGTTGCACTAAGCATAACTGGAAGCTGGATGTGAGCACAATGAAATACGTTAACCCCCCAGACAGCTTCTGCCAAGATGAACTAGGTAAAATGTAACGTCTGCTGCAGCTTTTTATAGCAGTGCCGCGCTTGTTATTTTCTTGCTCTGTGGCTTAATAGAAATACAAATCCAATTTGCTCAAGTTAAAGAGTTTGATTTGATTTATATTGCTTACTTTGTTGGCTGTCGTGCATAAAAGTCAAAAACAGTAAGGTATTGGATTGGTTTTTTAAAAGCCAAGCATGGCAAATGGTAAAAGCTATTTTTTAAAAACAAAACAACAACAACTTTTCCCCCCTACAGTAAAACATTTTTGAGTAAACATCTAATAACACTCGATTGGGAGCCGCCCAGAGTGGCCGGGGAAACTCAGCCAGATGGGTGGGGTATAAATAATAATTTATTATTATTATTAACCCTAACTCTGGATAATTCTAACTAGGGAGGTTCTGCCCCCACTTTGCCAACTACGTATCACTCCCCTCATGGTAACACCTTAGACCTTCTTTCCACCCCAGCCAACTAATAACTACTGCAAATGCCCCCTTTGCTCCCAGATACTTCCATCTGTCCCCCTCCAATTCCTTCTCTTTCCCTTCTGCCTGTCACCAGAGGACTAAAACGGTCATACTAACCTACCCTTGCTACGGTCATATTAACCTACCCATATTAACCAACCCCTATTGTCACACCCTTTGCTCGGAGCTGCCCCACCCTTTCCCTGCCTTTATAGCCTAGATAAACTTAAGCAGTAACAGGCAACACGTGGCTAATAATGTTCTAACAACATCTATGTAACCTGTGCTATTTCACAGTTCTTGAATAGAGAACATATGGGGGAGATGCAACTAATAAAACAAGTCAATATTGTATGAACAAAATGAGAGAAGGTAATCAATCAATATCACCGAGGCAAACAAGCCTTTCAATAGTCCCAATCCTGCAATCATGCGATAATAGAAGCTCAAAGCGTAGCATCGAACAAAATTAGACAATATAGTCCATCGGTACAGAAGGAGGCAAACAAGCCTTTCAACAGTCTCAATTATATAACTGTGTATGTTGTAACTCCAATTACATATTCAGCAGTACAACGGAGAGAAATAAAGCAATTAGGGTTGCTGTAAAAGACAATGAAACACAGCATTTACTGACTAGTGCTTGATTAATAGAACTCAAATAGCTGCTAGAAAATTCCGTTGCATGATATCCAGAATGGCTCACAGGCTGAGCCCAGGTTCCATTAGTGGAAGAGAACAGGGTTCTTCTGGTCCAGCAAAGATAGAGCTCTATATCATGGTATTTTATGTTCAGAGGGGTAGATGAGCAAAAGCTTCAGCCTCCAATCAAAGAAGATCTTGGAACTTTGCTCATTTTGTATGTAGACAGGTGCTTTGCTCTTGACCAGACCAAGGGAATATCTGGGAGACAGGTAAACAGGAAGAGAGTTCTCTCTTTCCTCCTGCCAGATAGTTCATTGAGAATCAGGCAACGAAACCAAAAATCAGTGCCTATGTGTTAGCTAGGTTTAGGGGTTATGAATGAAGCAGCAGCAGAAGCAGCAAAGCAGTGGTTTATTTCCTCTCCTTCTAGTTGTTGAAACAGGTCCAGATAATGGATTGGTGCTAGTTGAACTGAATCCTCCAAATCCATGGGATACAGAACCCAGAGAGCCTGAAGACCTGGCTTTTGGGGAGGTGCAGGTAAATAAAAATCACCAACTTTTTTATGTACTGGGGCTAGCCTCTATGGCCTAGTGTGCACATGGTGCCGAACTATTGTTTGTTTAACAAACTATGGGTAACTCATGAGTTTTCCCACAGACAATTACAAAAAAATAGGACTTCCGGGTTGACGCGATCGGTTTAATGGCGGATTCCCTCCGAGCTCCGGAGGGAATCGGCTCCATCGAGGACGGGTCTTGCCGCGCCGGCGACGCGGGGGCCCTTAGAAACCACAGGTGCTGATACCTGTGGACCTGGTGACTCGGTGGGCACCTTAAGCGCCCTCCTTGACAGTCGAAGAGCCTTTTTAAAGGCTGCGGAGAAGGTCTGAGGAGCGGCGTGGTGCTGAGAGTAGACCGCTGCCTCGGTGGAGCGAAGCCGCAAGCCATTGCCGGAGAGCATCAACTTTCTTCCTGACATTTGGACTGAAACAAACACCCTCGTGAGTAAAACGAAATTTGGATTTTAAAAGAAATTAACTCCTTTAATTTGGCGAACGGGGGGGCTGTGTCAAAAGGAAGTCCGCACCCCCCCCCTGCATGCACGATCTGAAGCAAGGAGCGAAAGCCTAAGATCGGATTAAAAAGATCTTCTTTTTGTCTTTTGGGACTGATAAAAGATTCCATCGATTTGCGAAAATAAGTCAAAAACAGTAAGGTATTGGATTGGTTTTTTAAAAGCCAAGCATGGCAAATGGTAAAAGCTATTTTTTAAAAACAAAACAACAACAACTTTTCCCCCCTACAGTAAAACATTTTTGAGTAAACATCTAATAACACTCGATTGGGAGCCGCCCAGAGTGGCCGGGGAAACTCAGCCAGATGGGTGGGGTATAAATAATAATTTATTATTATTATTAACCCTAACTCTGGATAATTCTAACTAGGGAGGTTCTGCCCCCACTTTGCCAACTACGTATCACTCCCCTCATGGTAACACCTTAGACCTTCTTTCCACCCCAGCCAACTAATAACTACTGCAAATGCCCCCTTTGCTCCCAGATACTTCCATCTGTCCCCCTCCAATTCCTTCTCTTTCCCTTCTGCCTGTCACCAGAGGACTAAAACGGTCATATTAACCTACCCTTGCTACGGTCATATTAACCTACCCATATTAACCAACCCCTATTGTCACACCCTTTGCTCGGAGCTGCCCCACCCTTTCCCTGCCTTTATAGCCTAGATAAACTTAAGCAGTAACAGGCAACACGTGGCTAATAATGTTCTAACAACATCTATGTAACCTGTGCTATTTCACAGTTCTTGAATAGAGAACATATGGGGGAGATGCAACTAATAAAACAAGTCAATATTGTATGAACAAAATGAGAGAAGGTAATCAATCAATATCACCGAGGCAAACAAGCCTTTCAATAGTCCCAATCCTGCAATCATGCGATAATAGAAGCTCAAAGCGTAGCATCGAACAAAATTAGACAATATAGTCCATCGGTACAGAAGGAGGCAAACAAGCCTTTCAACAGTCTCAATTATATAACTGTGTTTGTTGTAACTCCAATTACATATTCAGCAGTACAACGGAGAGAAATAAAGCAATTAGGGTTGCTGTAAAAGACAATGAAACACAGCATTTACTGACTAGTGCTTGATTAATAGAACTCAAATAGCTGCTAGAAAATTCCGTTGCATGATATCCAGAATGGCTCACAGGCTGAGCCCAGGTTCCATTAGTGGAAGAGAACAGGGTTCTTCTGGTCCAGCAAAGATAGAGCTCTATATCATGGTATTTTATGTTCAGAGGGGTAGATGAGCAAAAGCTTCAGCCTCCAATCAAAGAAGATCTTGGAACTTTGCTCATTTTGTATGTAGACAGGTGCTTTGCTCTTGACCAGACCAAGGGAATATCTGGGAGACAGGTAAACAGGAAGAGAGTTCTCTCTTTCCTCCTGCCAGATAGTTCATTGAGAATCAGGCAACGAAACCAAAAATCAGTGCCTATGTGTTAGCTAGGTTTAGGGGTTATGAATGAAGCAGCAGCAGAAGCAGCAAAGCAGTGGTTTATTTCCTCTCCTTCTAGTTGTTGAAACAGGTCCAGATAATGGATTGGTGCTAGTTGAACTGAATCCTCCAAATCCATGGGATACAGAACCCAGAGAGCCTGAAGACCTGGCTTTTGGGGAGGTGCAGGTAAATAAAAATCACCAACTTTTTTATGTACTGGGGCTAGCCTCTATGGCCTAGTGTGCACATGGTGCCGAACTATTGTTTGTTTAACAAACTATGGGTAACTCATGAGTTTTCCCACAGACAATTACAAAAAAATAGGACTTCCGGGTTGACGCGATCGGTTTAATGGCGGATTCCCTCCGAGCTCCGGAGGGAATCGGCTCCATCGAGGACGGGTCTTGCCGCGCCGGCGACGCGGGGGCCCTTAGAAACCACAGGTGCTGATACCTGTGGACCTGGTGACTCGGTGGGCACCTTAAGCGCCCTCCTTGACAGTCGAAGAGCCTTTTTAAAGGCTGCGGAGAAGGTCTGAGGAGCGGCGTAGTGCTGAGAGTAGACCGCTGCCTCGGTGGAGCGAAGCCGCAAGCCATTGCCAGAGAGCATCAACTTTCTTCCTGACATTTGGACTGAAACAAACACCCTCGTGAGTAAAACGAAATTTGGATTTTAAAAGAAATTAACTCCTTTAATTTGGCGAACGGGGGGGCTGTGTCAAAAGGAAGTCCGCACCCCCCCCTGCATGCACGATCTGAAGCAAGGAGCGAAAGCCTAAGATCGGATTAAAAAGTTCTTCTTTTTGTCTTTTGGGACTGATAAAAGATTCCATCGATTTGCGAAAATAAGCTTTTTTCTGTCTTTTCAAGTTGTGCTGGAGGAAGAGGTGTATTTGGGAAAATTTTTGGGAACCCCCACCCGGGATCCGGGAGTGTCCCGCATTAGCCTAGCCTGAAAGAAAGGGAGTTTGACAGCTGTCATCTGAGCTGTCAAACAGCGGAATCAAGATAAGAACTGTATCTTTATATCTCTCTGATCCAAAGGTGTTACATTTAACCAGAAGTGGCTGGAAATTAAGTAACAACAAGTAATAACAAAGTAATAGACTGTTGGTAAAGGGGAAAAAAATGGTAATCCCCCTAGGGGAAACCAGAGACATTACAATGGCTGCAGAAGGAAAATTACAAAGAGAAATAGAGAGAGCCCTTTTTCTCGTGGGAATTCTACAGGAGCAAGAGATAGCTATGGACAAACAGCTCGCGGCTTTGATTTCAAAAACAAGCAACTCTATTGATGGAACTGAGGATATGACCTTGAAAGATTCTGCAGCTGAACTGGAAAAAGTTTCTTTGAAGTTGGAGGACAAGGAGTCCGGAGGGCAAAAAGTACAGGAACAGGACTTCATGCAGCAAGGGGACAGAGAAGTTTATTGGATTATGGATTTTGAAAAGAGAAAAGTAAAGGAGGAAGTTTTTGGACACTATAGATGGGAAGCTGAAATAATGAAGAAATACAACTGGGACTTCCTCCTCTTTTCTGGCATTGGTGAACGTGATTTAAGGGAACATCTGGCAGAACCCCTGCAGCAAGTCTTTTCAACTAGGATTGACTGGAGAGAAGGTGAAGAGACCGCATTAGACCAGTGTTTCCCAACCGGTGTTCCGCGGCACACTGGTGTGCCGTGAGACCTTGCCTGGTGTGCCGTGGGAGGGAGGCGGGAGAGGCGGGGCGGCGGCGGCATCTCCTGCTGGATGCAAATCCAAACATGGCGGGCGCCTCCCTCGCTCCTTTGTAGGCGGACCATCGAGAGAGAAAGAAAAGGAGGCGAAAGAGCGAGAGAAGGCGCCTGCGCGGAAAGAGGAGCGAGCAGTGCGCCTGCAAGCCGCGGCGCCCGAGATCGCTTCTCCCCACCGCCCCTTGCTTCAAAAGAGGTCCGGGGACAGCGGAAAGCGCTGCCCCCGGACCTCTTTTGAAGCAAGGCTTTGCCGGGAGAAGCGATCTCCCCGCAGCCCCTTGCTTCAAAAGAGGTCCGGGGGCAGCGGGAAGCGCAGCACTTCTTCCCCGCTGCCCCCGGACCTCTTTTGAAGCAAGGGGCTGCGGGGAGATCGCTTCTCCCGGTGCTCCGAAGCGGGGCGGGGGGCGGGAACACCTGCCCCAGCCGCCCCGCTTCGGAACGCTGCTCCGAAGCGGGGCGGGGGGCGGGAACACCTGCCCCAGCCGCCTCCCTTCGAAACGCTGCTCCGAAGCGGGGCGGGGGGCGGGAACACCTGCCCCAGCCGCCCCGCTTCGGAACGCTGCTCCGAAGCGGGGCGGGGGGCGGGAACACCTGCCCCAGCCGCCCCGCTTCGGAACGCTGCTCCGAAGCGGGGCGGGGGGGCGGGAACACCTGCCCCAGCCGCCCCGCTTCGGAACGCTGCTCCGAAGCGGGGCGGGGGGGCGGGAACACCTGCCCCAGCCGCCTCGCTTCGGAACGCTGCTCCGAAGCGGGGCGGGGGGGGCGGGAACACCTGCCCCAGCCGCCCCGCTTCGGAGCGCTGCTCCGAAGCGGGGCGGTGGGGCGGGAACCTCGCACCCCGCCGCCGGGCATCGGAACGATGCCCCGATGCCGGGCGGTGGGGCGGGAACCTCTCCCCCCGCCGCCAGGCATCGGAACGATGCCCCGATGCCGGGCGGTGGGGCGGGAACCTCTCCCCCCGCCGCCAGGCATCGGAACGATGCCCCGATGCTGGGCGGTGGGGCGGGAACCTCTCCCCCCGCCGCCCGGCATCGGAACGATGCCCCGATGCCGGGCGGTGGGGCGGGAACCTCTCCCCCCGCCGCCCTGCATCAGAACGATGCCCCGATGCCGGGCGGTGGGGCGGGAACCTCGCACCCTGCCGCCGGGCATCGGAACGAGGTCCTGGACCTCTTCTGAAGGCAGGCGGGGGCAAAAGTCTTTGCTCCCCCCGCCTGCCTTCCCGGGACAGCGGAGACTTCTCCGCTGCCCCGGGCGATCTTAAAATGCTGGCGGGCGGGAGCGAAGTGTTCGCTGCCGACCCCCAGCATTTTAAAATCTCCTCGGGGCAGCGGAGACTTCGCTCCCGCCCGCCAGCATTTTAAAATCGCCCCGGGACAGCAGGGGCTTTTAAAATGCTGGCGGTCGGCAGCAAAGCCCTCCTGTCCCCGGAGCTTGCGGGGCGGGAGGTGGGAAGAAGGGCTTTTCTTCCCACCGCCAGCCTTCAGAACAGCCTTCTGAAGGCTGGCAGTGGGAAGAAAAGCCCTTGTCCCCGTCCCCCCCAGCCTTCAGAAGAGGTCGGGGGACAGACTGTCCCTGGACCTGGTCTGAAGGCGGTTTCCCTAGGAACGCATTGATTTTCAATGCATTCCTATGGGAAACCGTGCATTGCAAGACGAAAAACTCGCAAGACGAAGAGACTTGCGGAACGAATTAATTTCGTCTTGCGAGGCACCACTGTACTTTTTATATAGTCAATATAGGCACAGAGTTAATTTTTTTAACATTTTCTAATGGTGGTGTGCCTCGAGATTTTTTTCATGAAAGAAGTGTGCCTTTGCCCAAAAAAGGTTGGGAAACACTGCATTAGACATCCCTCGAGACTTGAAGACCAATAAGAAGGACTATCAACAAAACAGGCAGAGAGAGACTCAAATGGCGTTAGAGGCCTCAGATGTGAGGAATCCGGGCTAGGAGTTTTATAAGAGGGCAGATATCTAGGAAGGGACAGATATCCGGACAAGGAGGGAGGGGGAAAATAGAAAGTTTTAAAACTAGTTTATGACTTTTGGGTTTTATAATTTTGACTTATATTTTAATATGAAAATGGGGAAATTTATGGTATAAGAACCTCGATCGATCTTAGAAAAAGAATTTAAGGTATATAAGAAAATGGGATAAATAAGTTGGGCCTAATAAAGGGAATTAAGCTTAAATATAATAAGAAGAGGTTTAAGGAATGAAACAAGAACTTGCTGAATTAAGTTGGAAATTTGGGATGCATGGGTGGGGGTGGGGGGAAGTCAATGAAAGAGGGTTATGAAAGAATCTATTTGTGTTTATTTCTCTCTCTTTTTTTCTTTTTTTCCCTTTTCTTTCTACTTTTTCCTTTCTTCCTTCTTTTTTTGCTTTGTATTAAAATTTGAAAATTCAATAAAAATTATATTTAAAAAAAAAGACAATTACAAAAAAATACAGCTTCTTTCTCCTGAGTCTAGTTCATTTCCAAGCTATTACTACATTGTGATTTTTTTTCTTTTTTAACCTTTAAAAAAATAATTAAAAAATGCAGTAAAATGTGTGTGTGTGTGTTTTGATCCCTCAGACTGCAACAAAACTGGAAAACTGCACAAGCAAATTTACACAGGCAAATTTACTATTTCTAGATTGTGTGCTTTTGCACATTTCTTGGGTGGGGAAGTTTTTGCTGTTGTTGTTTGCATGCCCTGTCAGCACCTAATTGGCATAATCGAAATCAGAATGTAGGGACAAACAAAAGAAAATGCTCACTGGTATGAATGGGAAACATTGAAGTTCTTCCTCAGAGACAAATTCAAACACATGCAGGCTTTCACTAGTCTGGTCTAATCTGAATGGGGGGAAGTGAATTAGCAGCTAAATAATGCTCAGCAAGGACAAGCCCAGAGACCCCCAGTTTCTCATTCTCAACATCTTTCACAGTGAAAATTGTCACAATTCATTCAGCCACTCTGTAATCTTCCTCTCCTCCTCCAGCAATCCTGAAGTTCTGGATACACCTTAAGTTTGTGGCCTGTTTATTCAGCATTCTTTCAGATTTGATTGCACAAATCTTAGATGTTGTTAGATAATGCCCAGCCTTTATTAAGCATTCATTCTGATGATCAGGGATGATAGGAGTTATAGTCTAAAACATCTGAAGGGAACTCTGCCTCAGCCTAGTATACCTGAAGGAACGTCTCCACCCCTACCATTCAGCCCAGACACTGAGGTCAGCTCCGAGGGCCTTCTGGCCATTCCCTCACTGTGGGAAGTGAGGTTACAGGGAACCAGGCAGAGGGCCTTCTCGGTAGTGGTGCCCGCCCTGTGGAATTCTCTCCCATCAGATGTCAAGGAAATAAACAACTATCTGACTTTTAGAAGACATCTGAAGGCAGCCCTGTATTGGGAAATTTTTAATGTCTAATGTTTTGCAAAGTTTTATGTGTTGTAAGCCACCCAGAGTGGCTGGGGAAACCCAGACAAATGGGTGGAGTAGAAATAATAACATTATTATTATTGTTATTACTAGGTTGGGGAAGTCTCTCTATGTTTAGTGTGCCTCCCAAGAAGGGAACATATTCTCATCCTGGCCTTCTCATGTGTCTCCAAGAGGATCTCAACCCAATGCAAGTCTCCCACCCACACCAATTCTGAATGCTCTTAGCAGTTCCTATTTGGCCTCTGGCCTCTGCACAAAGTTTAGATATGCTAGCTACCCATCTGACTGGGCACCCTCCCTATTCAGTGTTAGCCAGAAGCGGGGAGGTGGGGAAACGGGAGCTGATGTGCTTGTGTGAACATAAAAGTACAGAATGTGTGAAACAGAAGTGGCAGTATGTGTGGACCTTTGGGGAGGGGGCACAGTGGAAGCAGACAAAGCAGAGGAAATGTTTTTGGCAGTGAGGCAAGGTCACCTAGTCTCTTTTTTCCCCTCTGGGGATGGCCAAAGGAAGAGGCACTCCCTGCCCAGCTGCATGTTTTGGGGCGTAGCAGCCAAAGAGCAAAGCCAGCCATTGGGCTGTATTTTCTTCTGCAGAAAGGAAGTGGAAATCTTCTCTAACATCCGCTCTCAAAATATCACCATGGGGACATAATAGAATCATAGAACTGCAGAGAAGGAAGGGACCCTGAGGATCACCTAGTGCAACTCCCTGCAATGCAGGAATATGCAGCTGCCCTATACAGGGATCAAACCTGCAACCTTGGCATCATCAGCACCACACTCTAACCACACTCTGAGCTGGCCACGCTAGGAAACAGTCAGTGGCGTAGCATGGGTTGTCAGCACCCAGGGCAAGGCAAGTAATTTGCACCCCCTAACCCTAACCCCCAGATGTTGCGCCCGGTGCGGCCGGCCCCCCCTGCACCCCCCACGCTACGCCACTGGAAACAGTTCTTTTCTTTTCAGGCACACGGAACATGACAACACTGATCCATCTCAGTCTTGGGTTTCTGTCTGCTCTTAGGTAACTTATGTAACTCATGCATGTATGGACCTCAAACTTGGAGACAGAAGAATGATCTTCGATCCGTGGCTCGTTGGCCCTGCTTTTGCGCGCGGATGGTGGTTGCTTCATGAGCCACCCAGCGACTGGCTGGAAAGACTGTGTCGTGCAGATCTAATTTACATCAGCCACATGCATTCTGATCATCTCAGGTATCTGTGCGTATGATAAAAAAGAGAGGGGAAATTACTTATGCTGTCATCTTATGCATTCTTACCTGGGGCTGGTGGTGTGCAAGCTGTATGGCTTTGTCCCATGCTGCTCTGGTGACACAGGCATATAAGGAAGCATATAAGTAGCACATGCCAAAGTTCTGCCTCCTGGATGGCATTTATAAGGAAAGGAAGAACATCATTAGTCGTGCCATTCTTGTGCATAGTTACTGATGCCTGCCACCCCAATCTCCAAGTGGTTTGAGATTCTAGGGATTCCAGGCGCTTACTCAGGGTTCAGTTTCCTTCGGAATGAGGGGCAGTGGAGACTGCGGTGTCTGTAGAATATATGGTTTACAGTGGTACCTCAGGTTACAAACGCTTCAGGTTACAGATGCTTCAGGTTACAGACTCCACTCACCCGGAAGTAGTACCTCAGGTTAAGAACTTTACTTCAGGATAAGAACAGAAATCGTGCGGAGGCAGTATGGCAGCAGCAGAAGGCCCCATTAGCTAAAGTGGTACCTCAGGTTAAGATCAGTTTCAGGTGAAGAACGGACCTCCAGAACAAATTAAGTTCTTAACCAGAGGTACCACTGTATTTACACATATATGCAACCTGAGCCTGCGATGGAGGAGCTCACAGCATTAAAGGTCCAAGAGGGCCTTGGTCCATAGCCACAGCTTTGGATTCAAGCAGAATCCAATATGCCTATGGGTGGCCTTGAAGTGAGCTTCACTTGGCTTTCTCACTCTCCAGGAATCCTGGTCCCATTATTTTAGTGCTTTTCACTATATATAGCTGACACCACCACCCCAGTAAAGTGACTTGAGGATTGACCGAGAGTGGCCACCAAGACCATATAACACCAGTCCTGAAAGACCTACATTGGCTCCCAGTACGTTTCCGAGCACAATTCAAAGTGTTGGTGCTGACCTTTAAAGCCCTAAGCAGCCTTAGTCCTGTATACCTGAAGGAGCTTCTCCACCCCCATTGTCCAGCCCAGACACTGAGATCCAGTTCCAAGGGCCTTCTGGTGGTTCCCACACTGCGAGACATAAAGCTACAGGGAACCAGGCAGGGAGCCTTCTTGGTAGTGGCGGCCTCCCTGTGGACACTCACCCATCAGATGTCAAGGAAATAAACAACTATCTGGCTTTTAGAAGATATCTGAAGGCAACCCTGTTTAGGGAAGTTTTTAATGTTTGATGTTATTTCCTGTTTTTCATATTCTGTTGGGAGCCGCCCAGAGTGGCTGGGGAAACCCAACCAGATGGGTAGGGTAAGTAAAGGTACCCCTGCCCGTACGGGCCAGTCGTGTCCGACTCTAGGGTTGCGTGCTCATCTCGCTCTAGAGGCCGTGAGCCGGCGCTGTCCGAAGACACTTCCGAGTCACGTGGCCAGCATGACGAAGCTGCAGCTGGCGAGCCAGCACCAGCACAGCACACGGAAACGCCGTTTACCTCCCCGCTATAAAGCGGTCCCTATTTATCTACTTGCACTTAAGAGTGCTTTTGAACTGCTAGGTGGGCAGGAGCTGGGACCAAAAGATGGGAGCTCACCCCACCGCGGGGATTCGAACTGCCGACCATACGATCGGCAAGTCCTAGGCACTGAGGTTTTACCCACAGCGCCACCCGCGTCCCCCAATATTCTGTTGGGCGCCGCCCAGAGTGGCTGGGGAAACCCAACCAGATGGGTAGGGTATAAATATGTTATTGTCCTTTGTTTGTTTGTTTCCTACTCTCCTACTTTTCCTACTCTCCAGTTACTCTACATTGAAGAAACTTGCGGAGAGGAGGCCAGATGTGCCCATTTATGTTGGGAAGACAGAACGGCCTGTATTCTGGTACCTCAAACAGAGTGGTGTAAAGCTGACCAATATTAACATTGTCCCATTTGGAGTTTGGCAACAGGTCTGATGTCTTGACATTTTCTGAAGTTTATATTTTCTAAAGTTTGGAAATAATCCAGAAGTTTCTAATCAGAACACTACCAGACCATGAATAAGCAACAATATTTTTAAATTAATTAATTAATAATTAATAAATAATAAAAATCCCTAACACACAATTCTTGCACGCCACCCAAATTTCCAAGCAGCTTGAGACTCCAGGGCTTCCAAATGCTTATGCAGGGTTCAGTTTCCTTGGAACGACAGACATTGAAGACTGTGGTATCTTTAGGCTATATGGTTTATTTACGCATACAACCTGAGTTTACGATGGAGCGGTTCACGGCATTAACACCTCTTGCTTCTCCCATAGCCACAACCTTGCATTCAAACAGAAATCAAGAATGTCTCTCCCTCCCTCCCTCCCTTTCACATATCAACTCTTGTTTTTGCTAAAACAACAACAACAAAAATTCCTTCCAGTAGCACCTTAAAGACCAACTAAGTTAGTTCCTGGTATGAGCTTTCGTGTGCATGCACACTTCTTCCGATACCAAAAACTTGTTTTTGCTAGTTGAGGGAGGGGAGCCCACCCATTTTCCCTCTGGCGCATAGCTGCTTCCTTTGTTACCCTAACAACTCACACTTAGGGCCATTACCAAGAAACTGGCCTGGCTATTCCAACAATTGAATACTTGCTGGATCCGGGAATTAGAAGGGACTCAGACATATAGCCTAATACCCACCCACCCCAACAATATTGACAGAATTAGGGAATTGAGGTCCCAATGCTCCCAGTACTCATCACATATATATCCTAAGATGGAATGTAAACATATAGGGTGAGCCGATGAAGCAAGACTCTTGACTCAAGTTGACTCTGCTTCATGTTGACTCTTGTTGGGGGCCATGAATGAGTGCTCTTTGCTGGTTCCCGCAGCAGCCACTAGCTCACCACCTCATGCTACTTGGACATGTCCAACCAGTTCAGAGACAACTGGTGGACCTAATCACCACACTATCATCTGATCCACAAGGAACTACCCAGCGTTCCTCAAAAATATCCTATCCTTGTTGCTACTAAAATGTATTCTGAGGAGGAGGAGGAGCATTACTAACACCAATAACACCAGAGGGTGCATTACTAACAATAAGTTTAGTAGTAACAAGATACTTATGGATAAATAATCATGCAGCAGACTGTTGCTTGCAATTAAGGTTGGGTAAATCTGTCAATTTCTATTGGTTTCTATCCATCCTGATCTTAAACACAGTTCTCAACAGTTCTACATAACCTTGCATTTAAAAAACCAACCAACCAACCAACCACAACAACATGTTCATGGAAGTTGATCAGGATTTTATTCAAATTTATTCTATTATACACATGTTTCTATGCAATTTCCCCTAATATACACCTTAGGAAGCCATAGCACACCAATGCCATTCTAGATTGCATTCCAGTAACTTTTTTTAAAAAAATAATTTTTATTAACCGACCAATCAAATCAAATCAAATCACATAAATTACAAATTACAAAGCCGAATTTTAAATTTTTGTTGGGGGTACCCATATTTCAAGTTCTGAAGGGGATCCAATCATCTTATTGCTGCTGCTTTAATGTCCACAAATCTGTCCAAATAATGTTCACAATTCTATCCAATCCTTTCTTGTTGCTTTCCACATCTCTTCTTGTTATTTTCATATATTTTTCCTTTCTCTTTGTCACCTCTGATAGTCTCCACAAGCGGATTGAAAAAAATTGTAATCCTGTGTGGGTTCTTCCATTCGTAGAGTGGAAGAGTCATATCTCGTTAATCTTCACAGGTCTGTCACTCCCTTTCTCAGTCCTCTGAGGAGGTTCTGCTAGCAATCCAGTATGAAAACAAATCCATAGCTTCCTCCTCCCAATCATCAATCTTTTGACAGAACCTGCCAACATGGAGACCTCTTTTTATTGCTGCGTCATTCCAAAAGCCCTTGTTCTTTTCTCGATCTCCATAAGGCAGACTTTTGGTTAGTAATTCATTTCCACACAGTTTTTAATCATCCTGCTTAGGTCAGTTTTGCAACGGTTCTTTCTTGGGGAGGGGTTACTGGTTAATCACATAGAAGAAAAGAAAAAAAGTCCCCCCCATCCAGTCCCGACATACCGAACCTTTGATGTATCTTCTTCATGATATATTCCTGTTAAATCCAACCCATCACTCTACTTTCACAGAGGTCTCTTCAATTAGCAGTCTTCACTCCCGTTCTTCACTTGAAATATGTGCATTTGCTTCTTTCTAATTGTTTATTTCGAGCTACTGCAACCAGTGCGCGATCAGAGACAGCGTCCGGGAGAGCCGGACCCACACAAGGGCTTTGTGCCTAGTGCCCTCACCCCCTTCTTTCGAATCAAGGGGTGATTTATGGCCACAGCAGGCAAGGCAGCGTTCCCCATATCCTTGGGGCAACGAGGAAGGCTGCATACTCCCATATCAGCCTCTTAATTACCTCGTGTGAGCCGGAGAGATGGTATTGTCGGCCATCTTCCAATGCGCCCCTAGCGGCCCCCTGTATTCCAATAACTTTTTTAAGGGATTACAGCCAATCATAGACACTGTTTTCTATAAATAAAAATGTCCATGTCAAAATTCATAGTAACATATGCTTTGATTTCTTTTAAGGTGGACAGGAATCTTAGATTTATGATACTGATGGATGGTGTTCACCCTGAAATAGATACTTGCATCATTATTGAATATAAAGGTACCTGAATGTAACAGTAATTACTATGTTGCATTTGATACTTTTTTTGTACTGTGCTTCAAATAAAAAAGTGGAATGATTCAGATACTCTGTATGATTAGTGCAATTTTTCTGTTTTCCAGCTTTGACCTACTTTGAGGTTATTCGTAACTTCAGATTATTGTACTTTACTTTTGTAAAGAAAAACCATTCTTGCTCCTTTACACTTCAGGTTTCTAACAAAAGCTCCCAGTGCCTAAAATATGGTCCTTTCACCTTGCTCTGAAATCTCAGCCAGTTCTGGCCTGATCTTGCTGGGAAGATGTTGGGACACAATTTTAATTGAGAGTTTATCTTTGCATAGGGCACAAAATTCTGAATACAGTGGACTGCACCAGGCCCAATGGTGGAAAGCTTCCAGAGAAGGTTGACCTCATGATGAGTGACTTTGCAGGTGGAGCATCAGGATTCCCAATGGTATACAGCGGAGGAAATTACACTGGTAATGAACCAATGCATTCTTCTAGATAAGATGTCCATTTTTCATAATATTTTGAAGCCTCCATTAGCCAACACTTTTATTTCAAGCCAACACCTCCCTTATCTCTTGAGAGACAAACTAGCAAGCACACACAGCAACATATTTTTTTTAATTTGCCCCAAAGAAAAACATGGAGGAAACGTGAGAAGAAGCAAGAGCTCTTTCTATGTTGTCAGATATCAACCCAACAACATAAACCAGGTATTGGCAAACTCCGGCCCTCCAGATGTTTGGGACTACAATTCCCATCATCCCTAGCTAACAGGACCAGTGGTCAGGGATGGTGGGAATTGTAGTCTCAAACATCTGGAGGGCTGGAGTTTGCCTATGCCTGACATAAGCATACCCAGGCAACGTTAACCATCAAAACTAAAACCCACCCAGGCAACAAACAAAAAAACGCTCACCCCCAACTCAAGCATACCTGGGCAACATCCATCCCCGTCCCACTGAAATCTGCCCAATCAAATGTGTGTGTACATGTGTGTGTATGTTTGTTTGTTTGTACACACACACTGTTCCTGGACTCACAATGAAGCACTCATACCACAAACACTTGGTGACCAAAAGCAGCAAAAGGTCCATGTCAATTAACCCAGAAGAGTATTTAAAAGCTTGGAAAAAATATGGAATACCCCAGGCATAGGCAAACTCTGGCCCTCCAGATGTTTGGGGCTACAGTTCCCACCATCCTTGACCACTGGTCCTGTTAGCTAGAGATGATGGGAATTGTAGTCCCAAGCATCTGGAGGGCCGGAGTTTGCTATGCCTGGAATACCCCCTTGTCTGTTATCATGTACAGGCATTCTGGGACCCTGCACACTTGAGTGAAATGCACATAAGTGGGAGGCCTGCTGCAGTAAATACATCTTCCTGCCCAACAGCTGTTGAGTGGGGTAGCGCAGCAGTAGCAAAAGCTTTCGCGTGCCATTTTTGAGCCGTGGGAGTCTTATTTTCTGGACTTTTGGCTCACTGATGTCCCTCTGGGAAGGGTCTCCTCATGAACCACAAGGGCTTTCCAGGTCTTTCCTGACATTTCAGGTTAGAATTGAATTATTTATTTATTTATTTTATTGAATTATTTATTTATTCAATTAACTTGCATGCGGCTGCGTAGATTGTGCACAAGTGGAGGGAGGGATGCCTGTAGCAGTGAGACAGATCTTCTGTGCAGTCTCTTCCCCTGATTTCTTTCCACTGGACAGATGGCCCTTCTAGATTTCTCTTGCTCTGCTTCAAGTGTGAAGGTGATGCTGATGGAGGTGATCAATAATAATAATTAGTAATGAAGAACATAACTTAAAATCTTTGTGGGACAATTAAGATCCCCCCCCCCCCAGATTGCACAACCTAGGTCCAATAAGTGCTTTTGTTTTTCAGAGGAGAAGAAAGCCCAGTTTATTAAAATCGAAAGGAAGAAGCTGCTGAATTACAAGGCCCAGCTAGTTACTGATCTGAAGCCCAAAATCTACTGTCCTTTTGCGGGATATTTTGTTGAAGCTCATCCTTCTGACAGGTACTGTCTTCCTGTTCACTCTTTAGTCACCAGTTGTATCACAATAATTTTGCACAAATGTGATCAGTGACGATGTGTGAAACAATGTGTGAACTGAAATAGAGCTAGCCTGCAAGATTTGCACTCCTCCAAATTTTGCAGTGCATTTCTCCAGCCAAACGGTGTTTGCAAAAATGCATATATTGGGGAAAGGTGTACATAAAAATAAAGATATTAGTGAAAATAACATACAAAAATGCTTTATAGTAAGGGAAATTGCTTGCGAAAATGTGCACATTAGTCAAACCTGCATATTAAAATGTGTCTATTAGGAGAAAATTGCACTGAAATGCTGGTGATTTTTCGGGATGATTTTAAAAACAAACTGCAAATTGCTGGAAAATATGGAGAACTGAATTTCAGACTGGAAAAATAAGAAAGTGAGAGAATAGAAATTAACAGATCCTTCCATTCTTATCCCCCCCCCTTTGCAAATAAATAAATTAAAATGCCACCTGCTTTGAATTTTTAATGGAGGTGGGGGTTATTATAGGCATTTCTGTGTAATGTGTGGTTAGCCCTTTCCTACCTAATAATGTGATTAGCATTTAAGCCTAAGAAGAAGACTATCAAATAATGCTGGAATCAGTGCTGTGTTCCTTTCCAACCTATTTTCATAATTTCCACCATGGCACAGAATGTATTGGCTTATTACCAATTGGTAAATGGCCTTCTAAATGTGGAATAAATCTTCCACTAGTAGAAAAATTGTTTTATCATTGCAGGAGAGACTTGCCAATAAAAGTGAAATTAAATCCAAGGTTGTCTTGTCCTGGTCTGATAGCAGTGAGGCAGGGCAGGACCACAGACAGCTCCAAATGAAGAACTTGCTCTGAGTAAGGTTGAGATCACTCTGAGCTTTGAAAGTTTTGGAACCCAGACTACCTGTCCCTAAATCCATCCTCTTGTTGAGGATAACTACAGATTCTTAAGCATTCTGACCTGAAGAGAGGGACTCTTTATCTGTTCCATAGCCTTATTGAACTCGCTACACCACTTCATCAGTAAGGTACTGTGGGAGATAAAGCTATAGTTTGTTAAGGATGCTGGAAACTATGGTTCTGTAAGGGGGAAACTACACTTCCCATGATTCTTTGGGGAAAGTCATGTGCTTTAGGTGTATGGTGCAGATCTGCACCATCTATCTTCAACTATCTTCCACTTAATCTTGTTCTCTTGTACAAGTAAACAACGCTAGTGGCTATTTTCCTTCCACTCATGATTTTGTGTCTCCAGTGCTATGGAAACATCCAATTGTGTGTCTTTCCTTAACCTAGTTACATCAAAGAAACAAATCTCAAAAATGACCCAGAGGAGTTGAACAGACTAATTAAAAAAAAATCTGAAGAAGTTTCAACATGGACACCAAAACCTGGAGCCACTTTGGACCTGGCAAGGATGCTCAGAGATCCAACAGACAGGTGATCCTAATGTACTTCAAATTAAGTATTTATTGAATTTCTATAATTAGGTTTTGAATGTTTGTAATGCCAATAAATCTGTTAATCAGTTTTTGTTGAAGTGCTTCACTGGTGTGGGCAGGAGAAGCA